>NC_060208.1:86627500-86927500 GCF_021130785.1 Homalodisca vitripennis
ATGAATCTTAAAGCCTTAGTTCAAATATTGTATCAAGCTTAATACGAGTAGCTTAATAATCTTGGATTTGAGATTTGCACAAAATTAGATACATCTATAGATTGTTTCCCATAGAAAATTGACTTGGTATTGTATACATTCACCATTAAAGGTTTATTTTTTTAAGTACTTTCAACAAAAATTTTCTATTAGTTTCTCTTTGTAAGTTTTAACATTTTCTAAATTTAACTAATCATGATCTTTAACATAAATCGCAAGACATATGTTGCATATCACAGTAATACAAGTAAAGAACTAAATAACGACGATTCTATAAAAAAGGAACAAATACGTTTTAATTATCTTGACACTATTTATTATAATGAAATTTTAACAAATGGAGTGTAATTCCTTCTCTAACCTAACTTATAATTCAGAACAAATTAACGAACTTTTCATAATGAATCAGACGTTTTGTTAACTCGTCATCGCTTGTTTAAAAGTTTGCAGAAAACCAGAGACACAACTGGCAACACACGAGGTCTTGCAGTGATAATGCCAACAACAATCCTGCCAACTTTACGGTGTTAATTAAAGTTTATCAGTGGTCTCAACTTTTACCTCTGAATTAAAAACTGAATCATCACTTTTGTTTTCGATTCCATTATGCAGAGTAAGCTCGCTTTTGTTTTAACATGTCGTTTCTGTTTCATACTTTTTTGTAATTTTAACGCTTATTTTTTGTTTGAGATTTTCTGCAACTATGAAATATGAAAATGTAGATAATCAGATAGAATCATATTATTAATATGCTAATGTCAGATTTGTTTTTTAATGAACTACTTTTTATGGGGAATTCAGTTTGATTAAGTTGCTTGTCAAAATATAAATTACATTCTTACTCGTTTATTTACAGTATATTGGGAATCGAATTCACATTTTTTCAAGATTGGCATTTTTAAGGAAACACTCGATCTTTAACACTTAATAAAGTTACTTAATAATACAACTAAAATTATAATTTCAATTAGGACGAATTATTGCTGATTGTTAATTCATATTAGGACTGTTCCGGAAACAAATCAAATTTATAGAGCAAATATTTTTACCCGGTGTTTAGGAATAATACAAGCACTTTCATGTTGCATTTCTTAGAAACTTAAAAATGTGATGAAGTTCATACGCGCTATAAGTTCACATTATATCCTCTCACGCGTAACTTTATCGTTGTATAAATCTTTTCAGTAGATTTAATCAGAACCCTTCTCTCAGACGGCGCTGTCTCATCTTCCCGCGCCAAGTTTTCCCGCCAAAAGTGAAACTAAAACTCATTACTTGTTCACTGCGCGACGAGGGCTATAAATTCGGCGTTATCAGATCCTGGAACTTGTGTGGTTTGTTTTGGCTATAAATGAAGCCGTTTTTCATTCCACCCCCTCCCCTTACTTGTGCAATCAAAGTATCTATTAGAATTTGAACTATTTATCAGCACTCTGATTGATCAAGCAGATGAATGTTCTATTATTCGCTCAAATGAATCAGGTTCGTGCCATATAAAAGTACTACTACTTGAAATGTTCCGACCGTTAATTACGTAACTGGGTTGTGATTGTAGGTTATATTTATTCCAAAATCCACTTTTTACCTGGTAAAAACTATTTTGTTAGTTACAATGTAGTATTGATTTAATGTTCAGCATAGCAACAGGCGTGCAGAAATTTTATAATGAAGAGTTATTATGCAAAACTTAATTTTATTTACTGAATAAATAAAAATAAAAGGATAGTAATAACAAACAAGTAGATATGTGTAACAACACCTGTCCAACACGATATATTGACGCATTAAATACACATATTGGACGGTCAAACAATTACAATACAACAATCCCAAAAAATGAAATACATCAAGAAAAGACGGAAGTAAAACACAAACATAGGCAATATAATTACGGTAAAAGTTTTATTTTTATTGTTTTTATACATGCAAGGATAGACATCCGTCACGTTGATATAATTTCAGATAATTATATATTGTTAATAATAAGGATCCTTATCAGTATTTACCTCAACAAGAAGGAAGGCTATTTGTTTTAGTTTGGAGAACTTAACAGTTATAACAAGGCAACTGTATTTCTTTACATCAACTATTAAATGAACAGCCGACATTTGAATAAATGGTGTAGATTTTACGTTTTAACAACAAAATGAAGTAATTTACTCGCAAATACTTTTGTCCATGACCCCGTTTCACAGATATGTTGCGATATATATTGCGATCGACGACTCCTCGGGAAGTGTAAGAACGGTTTCCGCCCCTCAGCGACTTCGTTGGCCTTGAGTGTTGGCATGAAGTCGAGCTTCTAATACGGCAGTAGACTCGTTTACTTTTCGTTTACCATCGAGCGTCTCCCTCCTCGCAATGCGCACTTTAAACCTACAAAATACAGTAGGAGAAAAAATGCTCCTTCCTACAAAAAAACATAAATTGACCTTAATTTTTGTCAAGCTGTCTGAGCTTACTCCACTTTTAGAGAAAAAATTCACCGTCAAAATGTGTATTAAAAATATACGAACCCAAATTTACTTTATATCTTAAATGTGATGATATTCCTAGAAAACATAACTTTTAACACCACACCATCAAGACCTTTCAATTCCTTTTCAGCTTGTAACAACGTAATGTTGTTATATAAGTTCATAGCTAACTCACTTCTTGTCCCGACATTGGAGTAATTATGTTACAGATAACGAACAGTAGCTGTACTACAGTGACAACTTTGTTACCGACGGCAAGATGCCACGGTTCGTAACGACAACCATTTTCTTATGTAATTATTATTTAAAAATAACCACAACTTTAACCATGCTCGTATTGAACTATTATAAAAAAAGATTCGCAACAGTTACCTTGTTCCTATATAACTTTTTTCAAAAATATTTTCAACGGTAACTACGTTTGTATGTAAATATTATCGAAAAAAGATTTACAATATTGACAATCTTCGAATGTAACTATTATTAAGAAAAATAACAATTGTTTATTAAGAAATAATGGTTTAATTGAACAGTTTTATGTAAATGTTTTAACCAATGCACACATATTCCTATAATTATAATTAGGCTCCCCACTCTTCATTATTACATGCGTATGTAGTATTAAGGGCTAAACCCCTGGAAGCAGTTCTGTAGTGAAGACATACAGATTTCCAAATTTTAATGCTGTACCAGCTCCAACACCTTTCGAGATATCATGCACACAGACACGAGTGTTTGACAAATATTGTAGTTTTTGTGATGCTTAGCCAAATTAATATGAATTTATACAACACACCATTCAACTTGAACAATAAATAATAATTAATAATAATTATTAATTGCCATCGCAATCAAACAGTCTCTTATTTGACATGATTATTTTACAAAGGATATCATCGAAGCTAAATTTAGTTTTTATAAAATAACTTAAATGTGAACATACCAAAATATAATTACTTTAGTTAAAACAGTTTGAGCTGTGAATTAAAGTTTCTAAATTAGTAATGGGATGAACATAACAATTCAGATATATTTGCCAAACATCCCTCTCTAACACACGTTTACGTTGCTATAAATCTATGGCTTGTTTAGATTATTTACTCAGGGTTTTTTCATGATATTTTAGATATTTTGTAATCGATATATAAATTTATTAAGAAAGAATATTTTTTATAAATTCACTGACTCATAAGGGCACGTTAATTAGTATTAACGTAGTATAATTAGTATTAATTAGTATCAACTACCCAGGTAATTCCTGCAATTTGTAGACTGAAATAAGTATCTCAGTTGATAAACTTCAGCACTTATAACTAAAATCTGTTGGTATAAATCTGTCTCTTCACAGCTGAAGAATTACATGAACAAATTAAAGCGACAGCTGTGTTGATGAAATTAATCTTCCATTGAGCTGTCTGTTTTATTAAAACATTTTATTCATACTTAGCAATTTCATTTTATTAAAACTAATTTCAGGAATGAAACCAATGACATGTAATTTGCTTGATTTATCACAGTTATCAAAGAATATACAGTGTACACACACTTTTTATTTTCATGCCATCTTATTACTCTCTTAAATAACCGTATTAATATTCCTTGTTACTAAATAAATTGTAAACTACGCTAAACACTACTTAATAATTTTATAACATTGTGAATATCGATTAAATTCCCTTTCTATAATCAGTTCAGTTTTATATCAATACAGTTTATAAACCTTACATAGCAAAAAAAAAAAAACTATACAGGGCTCCCTCTTTCATTCTACTTTTAATTAATGTAATGTTTATACCTGGAGTTACATTCTAAGTCTTAAAAGGATAATTAATTGATGAGATGATAGTTCTTATGGGCGTCTACTACTGTATATACTGCGTGTAACCTTTGCCATACTTCCTGTATTGATAAATTATACCGACCCCATTAAGTACGCAGTTTGTATTTATAATAATCACCAAACAACAATAATCAATAATCGATAATTGACGTATGTAACAAGTTGAACTATTGTCACTGCGGTTACCACTTACTGTAACCGCAGTATCCAGTTTAACAAGCGGTAAATCACGGACATAACCTCAAAAATGAGGTAACGCTAGTCACACATCAGGGAAGTTAATCATGTAAGATCAAAGCCAACGTAAACGCCAGGCACAAAGACAGGATGTCAAGTAACACTGAATATACGGAGACAGGCTGCCACTTGATTGGCGGATCCAGTGTTGCCAACCCCTCGCGAGAGGAAGAGAAGTCTGTCTTGTTTATCTAAGAAAACCACACATGCTGCTCGAGAACACTGTTCTGCACTAACTTTGCGATATTACCACCAAACGCCGTAAATGTCACAGTGAAATCAGTCCTAAACTGAACTTTGTTTGATAAATCCTTCCCTGAAAGCTAAACAATGCAGACATCACACAAAGAAAGACTGACAAAACTT
This sequence comes from Homalodisca vitripennis, assembly GCF_021130785.1. NCBI lineage: Eukaryota > Metazoa > Arthropoda > Insecta > Hemiptera > Cicadellidae > Homalodisca > Homalodisca vitripennis. Next base: position 86,632,460 of record NC_060208.1, read on the forward strand.
TTTGTCGCGGAGTGAAACGTTCCTGTAGATTCAGTGCATCATTGTGTTGCTTAATTTATTTTTAAAAGCATCTAGGTAAGGAAATATATTTAAATTTCACTTTTACAATGAGAATCGACTTTCATAAAAGAATAAAAACCTAACGTGAGTACTTATTTTGCTATCTAACCCAAACTCAAAAGATGTGCATTTAGTTGGAACGTTAGTTTATACAGAATTACCGTAAGAAAAATGTATTATTATTATTTTAAATTTCGCTGTTACTATGGTCATAATACCCACACCTAGGGGAACAGGTAGTCTATGTCTTCTAATATGAATGTTATTTTCTTATTTACACCATTCAAATACGGAATCCGTAAAATCTTTTAATTATCTTCTTATGTACATGTATAAAGCGGACTTGTCGTTCAGCTTATTACTAGAACAGATTGGCAAACAAATTTTAACCCGGGTTCCTTTTTTATCATACACGGACCGCCACTCGATAATCAGTTTGTAATTTCGAGAGTTTTGCCTATGTTTTAGCTCCACTGGCCCTTTCTGCAAGTATGTTAGGTTATGTATTACTCGTTTGTCAAATACTTGGCCAAATAAAGTAAAATTCATATCAATATATTAAATTTAGCATATGGAGCAACTCGCATCTCAAATTTAGAATTTTTCCATTCTACATGAATTCGCACATAATTCTTATTTGTTAGGAAACGTTTTGGAGCCTTAATATAATATGTTCAAAACGAGAAATACAATGTTCTACTCTTGACAATCAATAACCTCTGTACCACATTTACGATTATTATCCTGTATGATTTCTAGGCACCTTTTGTATGTTGAGGATATATTTTTGGTCTTTCACCGCAAAAAATATGTTCTAATGATGTAACAGTGCCAACATTAGCGAGCCCATCAAGCTGGTGTTTCCACATAAGAAGCATAAGAATAGCACTAAGCAGTTACTTCACACATTTTGTGATGCATAATTTTTATTTGACAATTATTGTTTCCTTATTAAGTTGAAAGGTTGAAGATTATACTTTGCGGCTGATTTATTGTTTGTGGTTCTATAAATCCTCACTTATCTCGTTGTTAGAGGCGTGGTTCCATTAACCATAAAATAATCTATACCCTTATTTAATAGAGCTTTAAAGACTGTTATACCTTAGTTAAAGTAGGTACCACTAAAACGTACTTATATATACTTGTACTATTTTTAAACTAAATATTTTGCAGTGATATTAATAAAACACTATATATATAAAAATACTAATTAATTTTATACTAACAAATTTCCTAAGCTACTAATGCAATAATTTATACCTTCATCACAGTTATTGGTTAATATGAGTATTATCAATTTTGGATGTACTCTAAGTTACTAATTTACATATAAAAGGAGTGAGGAGATAAACAGCTAACATATAAGAAAAAAAGTGCACCGTGGTTTACGGTTCCATTTCATCTTCGAGTTTTCTCACATGAAACACAGGTTTAAAAATTACTAGAGTAATGCTTTGTATTTATACATAAAACATAAAGTTATTTTATAAATAATTGAATTTAGCTGTTGCTATTTTATAGTCCACTTCGGATAGAAATAAATGAAAACAGAACCATCAACATTAAAACTAACAAAACATCAGTTACTTTTTCAAAATTCAGAACTATTTTTATTGAAAGTGTTTTGGGTCTATATTTTATTCTCAAAATCGATTAGTGACATGAATATTTGATTTGCCGAGGACATTTAGATAATTTTTCATGTAAATTAACTGAGGGCGACATTTATTATTCATTAAAACCTCGCCATGTCGAATAATGTCATTAATATTCAGATAACCTGAATAAGGGTGACCAGGGTATGGAAAAGACAATGGGTGTAGGAGAAAAGACAAAGCAGCAGATATTACGAGTTCATTAAACGTAACACTTGTATTAAATAATACGACTAAATACGCCAGAAATACATGAGTCTAGTAATGCAAAGTTCTTTTGTGGTGAAGGTTCATATGAGGTATTTCTACAACATGAGATAGAAACTACCTTCAATTAAACCGGTAATTTCCAATTGATGGATACACATGAAGGTTTCCTACACCTTGTGATGGATACTAATTAATTAGGAAGAAAGTAGAAATCCCTGAGTGGTTTTAATCCTGTATATGACCATAGCACTTTTTATCAGTGCCATCGATCGACCTTGTACCGTATTGACTTTTCCCTATTTTGTTTGATAAGATTAACGCACAGGCTTGATTGTGGTCAGGACAGGCAAAATTAGGCTTAGAAGGAGATCGGCTTCTTCATAAAAGTCTTTTGGATACGTACAAGACTCTTTTATACCATGTGATATGTACTATGAAGGAAGAAGGGATTTGCGGGTTGTTGGTGGTTATATAAGGGAACCTCGACCCTTACTATATGTGATAATGAAACTTGGATTTATTAGATATGAAGTAATGAAGTTGTTAGTTGTGTGATAGATACTATCTAGAACAAGGGTGCAAAATTACTGATGATGGTGCTAATGAAGCTCTCTTACATTATGTGGTGGAGCATATATAAATTAGAGTCGGTAATTTCTGGAGTTTGAATAACTATGAATTCTTACATCTTATTTTTTGACTATGGGATATAGTATGATTAAAATTATTCTCTCTCAGATTCAGTGCTGCCTGATATCAGTGCGCGTTCACCAGTTTTTGACAACATTGAAAGTTTCATCTCAGCAGCACACAATTGAGATCACGCACACAAGAATCCTTTCAAAGTTACGTGAATCAAAGAATTTGACCCAAGTACACAAATAATTACAAGACTCACATTTATGTGATGGTTTCCATTTTTCTAGACGTAAACTGAAGTACCTTCCACTACCGCTCCTCAAAGAGAGCCACGACCGGAAGTGCGCTGAGCAGTTCCGGTTCCTGTTGCGCGGGAAGTACCGCTGTATGAACGCGCCAACTTGATTTATTGCTACAATAATGCAGTAACTCTGTAAGCGAATATATCTCCCTCTGCCTTATTTGTTTGCCTTCCAATATGTCAGTGGATATTTATAGCCTCGCTTCTTCAATGCGGAACTCGGGGTGATTGTTACAGGGAATGTATTGCATTTTTCTACAGCAGACTTTGAAACAAATCTATTCTAAGGTGAACATACAATGATTTGTGTTTTACAGTATAATACCACAAACTTCTATTCTGTTACATAAATCAGTATTTGACTTTTTCCTGTTCATTTAAAGTCAGTTAAGAAGTATTTAAGTATGAATAAACGAATAGTTTTAAATTAAAATAATCACGTAAGTAAGTAATATATCAGTTCTTTTTGGAAAGTGTCTGTACCTCTTTTGAAAAAAGATTTCAACCATTTTATCCCTAAATGTTTAATTAAACATCTTCTCATTATGCCGATAGATTTCCTTATTTATCATCGAATTTTTCTATACTGACCCATCTATTTAACAGTAAGCTAAATGTTATGTATTTTTAGACAATTATCAAGCGTTGTGTGCCATGTAAATTCTAAGGTGTTGAAAAGAGGAAGTAACTTCGGGTTTTTACTCTTTTCTGTTGCTTACTCATAAGAGAACACGCCAAAACAGCCCATTTTACATAGACAAGTAAATCCCACTTTTTGAGTAGATTTTTTAATTACAAAGCTTGATCTTTACCGTATTGCAGTCGTAATGCTGCGGCTCTCTAACGTGTTCAAGGGTTGGATCTCGAGTAAGAAAACGAAATTTCGCAAATGGATTTGAACAGTTTTACTTTAATAATACATTTAAAAGTCAATTGCATTAGACAAAACCCTTAAACATGGAACTTTGTTACCGAAGCACCGTAGTCGCAGAATTACAGGCTCCTTACCATGTGTTAGTGGAATCCTCGGTCTTTTGATAAAAAAATCTTGTATTTGAAAGAAACCCTAGGCAAACTTATTTGAAGGAAAGGCACTTAGATTATGTAATCTTCTTCACAAAGAGAGTATACACTGTGAAAATTGAGTAAATTGGGAATTAACGAGTTTAAACCAATACAATCTCTAATAGCACATGTAAGCGCATCCTAAGATAGACAAAAAGGTATTTTATGAAATATTATGTGTACCTAAGGAAATTGTTTCTAAAATAGTCGAAACGAAATAGTTTACCGAAAGTACAAAAAATATATTTCAAAGGAATAAAAAGGGCCTACCATTCAAGGACGTTGAAATTTGCTTAATGGCCGTTACTGGTTATTTTTCTGTAGTTCATCTCTTGCACAGGACATACATTTCCACAACGTGTTCAGGTAACTAGTCAACTACGTACTTCTTTAGAGACTGGAAAAATTAGTTTTAAAAAAAGACTAATAGACTTTCTCACAGTTTTCACTGCTCAAAACGGAATTTTTTAATAAGTCATTCTCAACTGGAATAAATTTAAAAATAATAGGAATTAAAGTATTTTACCATAATTTTATACAAAAGAATGTTTACTTGCCTTCACTAAATCATTTCTACCACGAAGTGAAAATATGATAGATAGTACATTTTTTGTTTTTTACTGATCTTGCCCGGCCCTTGGTAAGATAGATAAGATTATCTTCGTTCAGCTAGATTACTCCTAAAACACTACTTTACACCATTGAGAACTGCATTCTGGTTGTATTGGATTGTAGTTATTCTCATAATTTGTTCATCAGAATATATTTAACTCCTATATTTAAGAAACATTGTATTAACCACGAATAGCAATGAACCACTTTCGTAATTGTTATTTAAAGGCAAGATATTACTAACTTTATAAAAATGTAGTATTCAGAATTTTTATATATTTTGAATCAATTGCGACCATTTTAGTTCGATATGTTACTACAAACTAGTATTTTTTATATTTATTAGTACACAGAACATTACTTTGGCTTAGATACAAATTAATTAGTTTTCAAATCACAAGACACATGTTGTGGGCCAACGTTAAAATATAATATAAATAGTTAAAATATAAAATTTGATGTAGGAAAAGTGTAATTACTGTTATAACAGGGTAAAATTTTATTCTTTTTGTTAAAAATAAATTGAATGTTTCTCAGTGATTGATGTAAATAGCCTGAGGCAGGTATGTGGGTTTATGTATAAACAGAAGCATGAATGTACCATTTCAATTTCAATTCAGTTACCTATTACAAGTTCCGTTCGTTCACCACCCAACTTTGACTTGTATGCTTCAAACAGGTTCCTTTATATCCAGGATTGGGGATTTGATGATACAAGAAAAAATCGATTCCAATTCATTATGATTTCAACGAATCTTTGAAATCTGACGTCCAATTGACTCAAGATCTAAACTACGTCTAAAAATGTACTTAGACTTGGTCGACCAAGTTTTGTTTTGTTTTATTTCTCAATGAAGGGAATGTACTAATCCCTGAAAGGAAAATCTGAAATGTATTTTACTTGTTTTTGTCCTCAGACAAAATGATTAATTCCTGCAATTGTCTATTTCCGACATAACTTCCCCTAATTGTGTCAACAACTACCAAGCGACCAATGTGTTAGTTCGCCGATGTGGCCGATCGTGCCACGAGAAAGGTTTCAATAAAGTCAGTAAATAAATCACTTCCCCTCCACCGCCCCTCCAGTGCTCTTCACCCCTCCCATCAGCTCAGGTCTGTGATTACTTCCTTCTTTAGTGCGTCTGTAATTTGATGAGACCCGCTCATGTCTCTTTTTACGCTCTTTGTAGAACTCTTCAAACGGGTACAACAAACAAAGTGTACACCCTATGAGAATACGTAACATAAGTGTTTATTGTTACGGTATTTTTCTTAGTAAAATAAACAACAAACAAAACTGTTATATATTTTTACATATGTCTAAAACTTTTTGTACAATTAGCGAAAATCTAATATGAAAATTTATTGAAGAAAGAGATAGCGGTTAAGTATTTCATAATCTAAAAATACTCAATACTCGTGGAAGATAAAATATAAGAAATTATGTACACAGAAAACACGCTGCAATATAATGCTTATGAAATATTCCCTGAAAGTAATTTTATATTCAACTTCAGCATGCATATTGCCTTATACACTTTCTAAACGTTCCAATTATCTTATTTGAAAACTTATTGTTACGGGAAGTATTTTTTCTGAAGACAATGTATTGAAAGACAAGTAAGTGTTGGTTCAGGTACAATGAAACTCAGTAGCCGTACATTCAATAAGTTTATTAAGTAAGTAAATAATTAAGATTTTTCTTTTAAAAATGTCTAATTAGATAGGGCGTTGATATAATACTCGTTTTATAATACCATTATCAACTCACATTACGTTTATTAATTTATCTATTTACATCATATTTTAGGCTTGATATAAAAGGTTTCTATTAAATAGAGACGAATATTAAATAACCTACATTTAACTTTTTTAAATCTAACTTGTTAAAATACTTCAAAGTGTAATTCTACATACGGTAAATTCTGCTTACTTTAACACCGACGGAAGGCAAAATGATTCATAAATAGTAAATAGTAAAGTAGTCAACTGTAGCAATAGAAAGTACTCTTTGCTACCATGTCCCAGCAGAGCCGCCGAGGGCCAGGATCCAGGATATTACTCGGGAACGTTGCGGAACTGGTTGTCAGGACTGTCCAAGTAGAGCTATCAACACGAAGGATCAACAATCTTGGAGCCTTTTAGACTAACTACAGCTTGTTATGCAGTGTATAGGGTGAGTGCGGATCATTGCTCAACCTTCCACGCTTATACAAAGTTGAATGTACAGATACACCGAACAACATTGATGAAGAACTTTCTTGTATGAAGAGAGAGCGAGTTCTTGTAAAGTTTAAATTCTAGCTTACCTGTTTGGTTGTTATCTTGTAAATACGGTAATAAAAAAGAAATACATTTTCGGACCACCGATGGGGGGAACTAAGCCAACAAACTAAACCAAGTTATGCCAATCTAAACCAAAATTTACCTACTTCAGTTTATATATGTATGTATATACTATAAATGTACTATAATAGTTTGTTAAAATAAAATGGAAATTCCAATATATAGTAAAGGAAATAACGAGGAAGAATGTATCAGCATTGTAATATCAATAGTGAAGAAAATGTATATAGCAAAATAAGAAGTCTTTTAAGCATTTCGGTACTACCAGTACTGAAGTAGGTCAATTTTGATTCAGATTCGTATAACTTGGTTTAGTATATATTTATGTATAAACACGCACAGGAGTGTTTGATCGTGTCTAAAACCACTACAGTGATGTAATTTTACAGCAATAGACTCGTTCAAGCTTCCTTTAACACGAGCGCGAAGAATGCTCAAGGCGTCTTTGAACTTAGAGAGGCGTTTAAGATGTCCCGCATAGCTGTGACGAGGCTGTGCATCGCGGGCATATTTCCATTTGGGACTGGAGGGAAATTCTTGACGTGATCAGTGAATACTTTGTAGTTACAGAGAGGTCGAGTATTCGCTTATAACAGCTGTTGCAAAATATAGATTTTATTAAAGCTTTTGATTAATGTTAACCACTATCGGTTAATCTAATTACGTGTAAATAGTTCAAGTATTTATGTTGTCTACATCATCAGGACTGATACGAGTATATGACACCTACCTTAAAAGGGGCCAATACAGTTAGTCGTATTCATTTTGCAATGCATAATAAAATATTTTACTGTAACCTCAAATAACGGCAAAATTCAATGAAACTTTAAAGTAATGCTCAATACAGGTCCTCGTTATTTAAAAAAATATATAAATTGTTTTATTTATTCAAATAGTTCTATTTGGTTTGGAATGTCACTACTATGTTATATTAATGATATCCATTAGTTTAAACAGGCTGTTAACGTTTCATGCTATACTAACGTATTGTACACATTAATTTTTAATTAAGGCATCTTTATCAATTAAACGTAACAATTGTAATAATCGTCTAAATTCTTCGCCAATAAATGAATTTGACACAAATATTATATTATAAATCACTCTATCTCAAATACTTTAAATGCGATCTGTTGACCAAGGGCCCGATTATTCTTATTTCTCTATTACGGTTTCAAAACAAACACAGAAATATTTTAGTTAAGTTTATTATTTAATTATTAACTACAGTAGCGTACTGGCATCTTGACTATTCTGCAGTTCGTATTCTTTTTGATGCAAATTGTGCAATATTTTATCGACACTGTGCCGTAGTCTTGAAATCTCTTGTAGTTAATCAGTAGTGGTGAAATGCTGTAATTTTCCACTTAATGGTCTTTGACTGTAATAATTTTAGTGTATAAACACCATTGAGAACATAATAATAATAACTCACTGAAAATGTGCTATAATATATCAGTGCTAAACCATTTGTAGCGTATTGATGTAATCAGCCTGTGAATAATCAATCATTGCGTAGTGATTTAATTTCCAAGCAAATAGTTCCGCGTGACCTTGTGATGTAATATTGTAGGGAAAAGTCACTCACTTTAATGTGTTGTAATCGCTGTGTTATAAATGAATTATTGCCTAGTTCTGTAATCTCTCGTTAAATTTATTAATCACAAGTAAGCCTTTTGCTGAAATACCTACCACAATGAATTATCATTCATTGAAATACATTGTGAAATTCGCTCAATTGAAATGTCTCAATAACTAATCAATTAGTCTTGTCAATATCCTGTAATCTTCCAGTGACTATCCATTACTCAAACTATTCAGATCCAAGTCTTTGTCTATAGCAAAGACGTTAAACTATTTAGTCCCATTTAGAGCTTAGATATTGTACATATTCTGGTGGTCCCCAACGCTAAAATGGAAGATGTGCCTTATTAAATTGTCCAAACAATGCAATAATTAGAAACTGATGTGAGAATGGTGGTCCCTAGATATCCTTTCACAATAGGAAGTTATTTGATCACTAAGGATCTGTCAGTCCTAGGTAGTAATTTTCACTTCCCATAGTACTACACGTTGCGATATTATATCTTAAATCACGTATTCATTACACACTTCGTTTGCTGCTCCCTTTGTAAGAGGTCTACAAAGAGAGTAAAAAGAGGCACGAACAGTTTTCTCATCAAATTACAGGCTCACTAAAGAAGGAAGTAATCACAGTCCTGGGTCGTTTTAGAGGGGAATGGGCCGAAGGAAGAGTGGAGGGGAAGATATATTTACTGACTTTATTCAGGCGCTCCTCGTGGCGCGGTTAGGAACCAGCGCATTGCTGTGTGGCGGGTGGTCTTTCGGAGTGTGGAGGCGCAACCGGGGTGAGTTATGTCGGAAGTAAACAATAGCGGGAATTGTTGCCTGGGGATAAATATAAAAGGGAGATGTTAACATTTTAACCGTTATACATGTGCGATATTTTGTCACAGCTTATATAACACCATGTTATCTATCAGCTTCTTCAGTTGATTAAAAAAGTCAGTTGCAAAATTTTAGTTCCTGTAAAATTTTGCAATGACAGAGTTTTTTAAAAGATCATGAGTGGTACGAAAGCTATAATTTGAAATTCAAAAATTTAATTTTTTTCAATTTCCAATAGTCATGATTTTAGCATAATAAACATAACACATTTGATACCGTTTACTAACTTACAAAGGCCAAAAAGCATGTAGTAAAATATTAAATATTTTGACTAGAAAATAGTTGTACTTTTCATTAGATAGGCCTTAAAAATGAACTAAAAATGATGCTGAAAACTGTTATAAAGTGATTTAGAAACGAAAATTTAGGTTAGAACAGTAGTAAACGACCCCGCTTAACTAACTTCAAGACAATCAAAATTCAGGTCACAGCAGAAGTTACTCTCGGGTGAGAGGGGGAGGGGGTTAATCTACCCTAATGAAGACATTCTTATCTGTCCCACCTAAGGTCAGGTGTGGTCCATAAAAACGCCGCCCGCCTCTCCTTTATTTATCTTGAGGTCTAACTTCATTACGATAGGCCGTGAAAGGGTTTTACGAAGGCAGTGAATAGCAAAAATAACTCCCTAATTTCGTAATACGACACGAGAGAGTGAGAGAAAGTAAAACCGTTAGGCTGTAGCCTACTTATGACTAAGAAGTAGTAAAAGTTCACTTTTAATCAGTTCTGTTGCAAATTTCATTATTTGTGCTACGGATATAATACTTAGGCAACAAAGGCTTTTGATATTGTATCTGAAAATATATTGATTAAGAATTTATAGCTTGCTTTTCAAGCTCTTATTCGAGAAAAGGAACACGTCATCGCAAAGGAAGTAATTAAGATGACCATACTAAGTGGTACTTTAAAGTCAACTATCTAAGTATCAAGTGAGATATTGAGTCTGAATTCTAAAATTTAGGGTACCACACATTTTGCTTAAAGGGGGAAAAACGTTAAACAAGTAGATCCAACACCATAACAATTCTGTATTGTAAGTATACAGAAATTTTCAATAAAATAGATGAATTGTAAAATGTGATTGTTTATTTTGTATTTTAGTATTGACAGAGTTGCAAACATTCAAATCAGTCAAGGAAATCATCTTAGATGTAACTTAGAGTTATTAAATTATATCTAATAATAGCTTTAGCAATGTGGCAGGAGAAATGTTCAGTGGTGTGTTTGAACAGTGGAATTCAAGCTCCGGTAAATCCCAAGTGCTGACGCAAATTATTTTAGAGAAACGTTCATTTTGCTCAAAACTAGCAAATAGTATAAGACACTTAGAACTTATTTATATTTTTCGAATAATATATCGCAAATAAATGAACAAGCGATTCCGTTTGAGGATATATTGATGGAGGGACATAAAGCTTTCCAAATCTATTTTGTCGCATTGCAAAAAAAGAACATTCTTGAAAAATTATCATAAAATGGTCTATCTGCTAACTTGAACTCTATGAAAGTGCCTCGAAGTATTCTAATTTGTTATAATCCACTTGATAATTCAACATATCTAAGTGACGAGCTTAATTCGAAGTAAATATGGATGGAAGAGTAGTGTTATAAGTAAATTATGTTTAACTTTGCTAGTGCCTAAATTCGGCTTAGTTGCCGATACCATAATAAAGGGAGCCCGGCCTTTTAATTGGAAATCGAAAGGAAATTTTGTTCTTGTAAACATACCCGTTAAGCCCTTGTTTCCAATCACATATGTTTACTACCCTGAAATGATCTAAATACCCTTTACTCTAGTTTATCAATGCTGTTCTACCTTGTATCACAGACTCTTTGAAAGTCATGCTTTTTATTTTCAAATAAGAACCTAGAAAAAACAACTTGAATTTATTTCTCTACAAGACTATGCTACACTAACGGTACATTGCTCAGATTGTTCTCCGCTATGATCTGCGATCTTGTCAAATTCTTATGTATTGTCTCGCAGCGACGTAAGCATCAAACAAATAAATGCAGTGTATCGAAAGCTGAATCGTGTTTTCTCTGCACCATCTCTCAGTATTTCTTCATAAAGCCACACTGAAGACTGTCAATTTCGGTTACATTGAATCTGTTCTCTCTTACGGACCTTTATTTTCGAGATCTACAACTGAATCATGTATTGGTGGAATATTTATTCTACAAAAGCGTGCTTTAAAGGCAAGTATTTGTAAGCTTCACTGAGCTCTTTCCAAAGGAAGATTTAACATTTCTTTCTTTTTTTAAAACTACAGTCTTTGGTTTTAAAAATCCTAGCTTTTTTCCGAAACCAACTGACTATTACGATAATACATCTAATACGTAAAGTATTTCCAAGCACTGTATTCCATTGTTTAAAACTTTAGTTTTATATTCAGGGATAAAAATATTCAATACTAAGTCATATTTTATGATATTATTTGTTATCACGTAATAAAAAAAGATATTGAGATATTTTAACACTGAACAATCTTATTAATCGAATATTTTAAGAATATATTAATTATTTGTAAGATTACCAATAAAATGAAAAATGTTTATGACCAATTCATTGTTTTATGACCTTATATATTAATGAGCTGTAGTAAATCCGATCTTAAGTACGAAGGAAAATTAATTTTCAAGATTTAATTTGAAATATTTTAATATTTTGCATGCATGGTGTAATAAAACACATGTATGGTATAACTAATAGTAAAATAATGTTCTAATTATTGAAATAACGGTAGTGGTCTATATTTTCAAGAATTATAACGTTATTGCAATAAACGAAATTTGGATTTACAAAACTATATTTGATTGTATGAATCCAAAGTGGATGTTACGAGTAAATTAACGACCAATCGAATATTTGACAAAAAACAAACTTGTATAAGCAAATATCCTAAGAGATATTGGTTTCCCTTTGTCAATAAAATAAGCTGAATAGCGTTAGTCAATGTAATTTTTATATCAAACTCTAATTTGTACCAGTATTCTTTCTTTTAAATATTTATGGCCATAGTTACTTTTTTGTCAAATAATACTCAATGATAAAAGTTGTAATTACCTTCCTACTATTGTGAATGGTAATAATTCGCAAAGCATTGTACCAACATAATTTAGCGCAAATCTTAGCTTATTTATTACAAAAGTGTAATATTATAGTAGACCTTGCACCGAAATTACGCCCAGAGCAACACACGTTAGTCGGCGCCACACAATACCACATCCCTGTAAGGGAGATTTATCAGTTTCGAAATACGAGTCGCTTGTTGTGTTCTGACACGAGGTCAGATTAGCGGTCCAGCTCAAAAATACTGTGGAAATTAATCAAAGTCTGCTTGAAAAATAACACGGGGTTTAACTGACTTGTTTGTAAATATTTCAGAATTGTGCTTTATGTTTGGGTTTACTCAAACGTTACTGTAAAAATATTATAATAAAGTCTCTACCCATGCTTGAATTTTAAAGCAGTAGAGGAAAATAACACTTAAGAAGTGACGCTATGTCAATAAACCAATACAACGAAGTATCGAAGCACCCGACGAAACCTAACGTAAGAGTTGTCGCACAGACGGACAAAGATACGATTTTAAGACGAACCTGTCGGCTCCTTAATGATGCCTTCTTTTTTTAAAATTTAAATCTAAGTTCAATTTTAGTTTAAGATCATATCAAAAGTAAAAGGGTAAACAGTTTGATCTCAAAATTGAGAGGCTTCTTCCTTGGACCAACATAATTCTATGTATCAAGCTCCAAGTCTCTAGAACCTGTTTATCAAGAGCTGTCACACTTATGGGCAGACACATAGCATGTCCGTTGACATTTTCACACCCAAAGTCAATATTGTCCTTCCTAGAACCAATATGAACCTATGTATCAAGCCTCAAGTCTTAGAACCTATTTATCAAGAGCTGTCATACTTATGGGCAGACACATAGAATGTCCGTTGACATTTTCACACCCAAAGTCAATATTGTCCTTCCTAGAACCAATATGAACCTATGTATCAAGCTTCAAGTCTCTAGAACCTATTTATCAAGAGCTGCCATACTTATGGGCAGACACATAGAATGTCCGTTGACATTTTCACACCCAAAGTCAATATTGTCCTTCCTAGAACAAATATGAACCTATGTATCAAGCTTCAAGTCTCTAGAACCTATTTATCAAGAGCTGTCAGACTTATGGACAGATACATAGAATGTCCGTTAACATTTTCACACCCAAAGTCAATAGTGTCCTTTTAGAACCATTATGAATCTATATACCAAGCTGCAACTCTCTAAGACCTCGTTAAAGATATTAAGCATTTTCGCTCATTCGGACAGGCGGGCAGATACGACACGATATTAAAAAGGCCCTGTAAGGTCCTTGACAGTGGCTTCGTTTTTTAAATATTAAAATTTGAGTTTAATTTTTTTTCTTTGAAGATTAGAATTTTATTTTAGATGTATTTTATAGAGTAAACCCGTTTATTCTGGAATAGAATAATAAAACCTCTCACAAAACGACTCGTCAAAATATTATTGGTTGTAAAACTGTACTTTTGCTCAAACAAAAATTAAATTTCAGCAATAAAAGTAGTCGAGTTTAATGCTTTGTATGGACACTGTTGATGCTAATGTATTATTCATAACGATGACTCGTAATATCGAATCTACAATGGACGCAGACATGCGTGGGGCATCAATCGTAACATTTCCCCACTGCTCTCCCCACATCATCCCCAACAACTCATCAACCCACAATGTCAAAACAGTTTCAAATAGTCTCACTTACTGTCATTTTGCTTTAATAACCGTATCGCAGGTTTTCCACAGTCGGCAACTAAGATAATGTATTCATCAATGTTATACTTTTATAATAATTCAAAACTTAGCTCAGAAGCGGTGTCGTGACGGGAGACAATGTCTTAATTTATAGTTTACTCATCAGGTAAGGTTTTTTGGTGTGGGAGAGGGACTGTTTTTTTAATGTATAATATACATTTCCATTAAATCTTTAATTCTGTAATTGAGGTTTTTATCAGATACCGCAATTCTTCGAATAATTTAACAATAATTATTATATTTTTAATGTAATGTAATTAGAACAATATCAAACTATTGTGGTGACACTGTTAAATAATTTTTTGATTGTGCTGTATAAGTTTTGATCTCAAAGAGATCACCGTCAAGAACAGGTTGAAATAGAATTGAATCTCATCATCAATTCGTCATATCGTCATATTTATCGTCATATAAATGTAAATATAAATTTTAAAATGTCTTTCCAAGGGAAAAGTTTTTTATAAATTTGCATACACGTTTCACCCAAATCTCAAATCAAAAATTAAGTGCCGAGTTAAATCAAACAATTAAAGTACACGGCGTAAATGCACTAGTTAAATTTATACAGTTGGAAATAGCCTAATTTTATGATCAATAAAAACTGCAGGACAAATGTTACAAAACTTGATTTGTGTAAAGAGAAATATTTAAAATGAACATCGTATTCCTAATTACGATTCCCCACAACGATGCAGTATTTTACAGTTCTTTTGAGAGGATTATAACTCAATTAAAAGTTAAATGTTTTACTTTTAAACGACACAGCGTGTTCAGACATCTGCATTGTTTTATACAATCTTTACATAACTGAGTTCCATTTCTTGTAACCGAGTATGATCTTGCCTCATTTCGTTAGCAATATTTGGGTGGAAACTTATTTTAAACTGTACATTTTATGTTAGTTTTGTTTATAACATATGTAGATGATTTCATGTGCAAGTTAATGAAATCTGTTAATGAGTAATTATAATGCAAGGTTTTTATGTAATAATATAATCGTCCAATGATACAAAGGACTCAGTATTACGTTTCGATATCTGAAAACTGATCTCTTCCTCAGTTGGATGACTTACCTAATTCATAACTACAATTTAGGTTAAGATAAATAAATCATACCAAGGCGCTGTGACTTGCATAAGTCAGCAATCACAATAAACATGTGTATCAATTCCACAGACGCGCATAATTAAAACAAAGCATTAACTATGGAAACTGAACTAAATAATACAGTTCATAATAGGTCTGTACTAACCAACGATCCACTGAAAACGAAATTATATTTATATAACACTGTAAATTATTTTGTATAAATATATATCCATGTAAAAATTGCCATGTTTATAAAATTGGCGTATTACTGGTAATAACATAAACACAAAGGCAAACATGAGTACATATTATTACACAGCTAAAGAGCAATTTTTATAAACTTTAGTCCCACGCACCGTTCAATAAAAATTGTTTCTGATATATACGTTAATAAGAATTCCTTCTATTGTATTGTTTCTGTGTTAGGACCTGTAGAACAAAAATATGGCAATTTTTTTTAAAGAATACAGTTTGACCATTTATAGTTGCATATCCCCCGATAGAGTTATGGATGTGATGTTCAAGGAACCTAATCAAAAGGTGCTGACAAGCTCTTCTCCTGTATCTGACCCCTACCCCTACCTTTACTAACTAACCTTCATTGACTTGTATTTTGACAAGGCACGAATAGTAACCGCGTTGTTTAACGTTCTAAATCCTCCTATAACAATGTAAAAGGCAATCATAACTTCAGTAGTTACTTTTGACCGCATCAGCAACAAATAACCGCAACCGAGTGAAAATTTGGTCAGAAGTTAATTGGAAACAAACTGTCCTTGACCGCTATGTCCTTTGCTGTGGTATCTTTACCACCTTTTCACTTTCTACAATAATACGTTTGACACTTCTTTTGTTCTGTAGCTTCTGATTAGGAAAGCAGATTTTATTAACATTACTAAATGAGACTCACGACTTGGATCCCAATTAGTCTTTATTCAAACGCAATAATTTGAAATTTTTGTTCACACACACACATTTGTTTTAATATTTATCACACATTTATAAATATTTCAAGAAGGAATATAGAAATAAAAGAGAAAATATCTGCAGTGTGTGTTTACCGCTTTGTGTGTTTTGCAAAAATAGTATCGTAATAATGTATAACATCAAAACATGACAGTGCTACATTCATAGTGTTCTACGTAAGTCTCATACGCGACAGTTACAATTATTTTTCACAGTAGTTAAAGCGAGTGTAAGTTCTGTTCTCTTTAGACGAAGATAAGTAAAATTTAACTAACGCCTGGTAAAGTCGGTATTTCATTTCAAACAAAGGCCGGACCAAATGAAAAGGCTGAACAATCGAGTTTGAGGGCAGGATAAGAGTCGTGACAGAAATAATTTTCCCTTTGTACCAGCACACCGGCGGGACTTTAAATTTATGCGCGCACGTGAGAGAGCTTTTATGTGAAGGAGGGGAAGTGAATTTTTGTGTAATTACAAATTCTGCAACTGAGAGAAATTATAATGTCTTGCATAGCAGGCATTAACATTTTAAGTGCTTCAGGTTTACATAAAAAAAGCATTGAAATAAGTATCGTATAATTTAAGTATCACATGTTACATATTCCATGTAACCGTTAAATTTCTTAATTAAAGATTTGAATTATTTGTTCACCAAAGATAAACATCTTGGCGTAAATGTTTGACTAATATTTTCTTAGAAATTGCTTCTAAGACCATAAACGAAGGTCATGAATCTGACATCGAATGTAAGAACATTTTGTAGGGTTGTTTACTTTACCACAGATAAACTTGTAACATGTAATTTACTATAAGATTAAAGAAATACTTGAGATAGTTAAAAGTTAAAATTCGTCTCATTTAATTTTTAAGGTTTCAGACCGGAGCATTTTATACAACAGAAATATGTATTTAGGTAATATTAACCACCTGGTTGACATTAAAAATCCTTTGTCCTAACAAATCATAAAATTGTTATTGTATCATAATATAGTAAGTTTACATTTCGGAATAGGTGATACATGACATATAAGATGCACCTCATAGCCACAATCTATTTTTATTGACATGAGCATTCTCTTGTAATAAATATCAATTATTTGTAAAACATAATAAAAAAACACCTATATAGAATAACAACTTAAATTTTTAGCACATGACTACTTTCAAAGTCAAACAGTATTTACATATTCCCAAAAACACGAGTTTTATCAGAATTGGTAACGTAATCATGATATATTTAAAACTTTTTACAGTTATTCTGTAACATTTCTTGTTATTTTGTACAACAAGAACTGTATAATAATATATTTAAACACTCTTGGTCACAAGTACGACGAAACATTCAACGTTGTAAAACCAGGAATCTAAACGATATAATAATAAATTTGATTTTTATTCATTTTGAATATCCATATAACGAGTTAAAAATACAAATTTTAAAACGGCCTAATGAAGCCTAAGATATGGCACAATCTGAAAATAATACGACATGAATTTCATGAGATAATGTATGTAAATATACTCATAGAACCAAGTTGGGTTACAATCAAGCTAATCGTACTTAAAGTCTACAGGTAGGGTTTTAAGAATCCCTCCTACAATAGTTTGAAACGACTATAATAGGGTCCTCCACTCTTGTTCTCTAAACCTCATGCATTACTTTCCATTACTCATTCATTGCCTATACCATTCCATTGTTTTTAAGGGAACCAGGTAGTGAAATATTTTAATTTTAACAATTTTTTTATTATTATTTATTATTGTTGCCAATCTTTTTCTGAACAATTTGATACCAAATATATGCAAATCTAAGCACTAATTCATATTAATTTTAATTTTTTTGTGCGGGAACGCACTGAGCTGATACACATATCAGTAGGATTTCCCATTTGTGTTTTGCTTTTCTAGGTTGGCAGCCATGCCATAGGTTATTTGAGTCAGCTGGTTTTACTTACTCTCTAATTCTGTGATGTTATTAGGTTATGTTGGGTCCTGTTTTATGTGAATGTGAGTTTGGTTGAGTATTAGCTTCCTATATTACAGTTTATTGTTATCGAAAAAAGAGAAAACTATCAGTGATTATGCCTAGAATAAAGAAGTTTGGGAGAAGGAGATGTAAATATGTAAATACACAAGTTAGTAGTAAATATGAAAAAAATCAATATGGGCCACATACTTCCACAAATCCTCAACCTTAGACAAACCAATGCATGGCCTATGTCCAGAAGGTGTACAGTAGAATCATGGTGCAAGTACAACCGCAGCAAAGCGCTAAAAGTTTCCCCTACACCCACTAACAATTTACCAATTGCTGTGATTGAGCACATAAAACCAATATATAAAGACTTAGTAGACCCAAATTTATTAAAAAAATGTGTTCACGGAAAGACACAAAACCAAAACGAGTCCTTCAATAATATGATTTGGACAAGGATTTCCAAAAACAATTTTGTAGGACTTTCCACTTTGACAATTGGAGTGCAAGATGCAATATTGTGTTACAATGATGGAGCTCTTGGGAAGATAAAAGTTCTTGATAAGTTATGTGGCCAAGCAGGAACTAATTGTGTTGTAGGACTCAAGCGACCAGATGAACTCCGCATATTTGAAGCTGAAAAAAGCCATGAAAGATATAGAAAAAAAGCAAAAGAAGTCAAAAAAACAGTGAAACGTAGAATACTTGAGAATGAGGAAGACCCAGCCTATGGCTATGGTGCACACTAATTATGTTCAAGTAGGTAGGCCTATACACATTTGTTAGTTTTAGGGCAGAGTAAAATTAAATGTTGGTTTTCCGAAAGTTTGTTTTTTTGTCATTTGGTACCATTATTTTGCAAACTATTGAACCAAATTTGACCAAACTTGCACACATTCTTTGTATTATCACAATAAACAATAATAAGATGTATTATTACATGAAAATAAAAAAATAAAAAAAATTATAACACTTTTATGCAAAAAAAAAAATGTTTAATAAATGTTTTAAAATTCAAAAATCAATAAAAAAAAGTTGTAAAAAATATATGTTTGAAAATCCTTATTATTGTTAACAGAGCAACAAACAAAATAGTGTGAAAGTTTCATTGCAATATCTCTTTTAGTTTTTTGAGAAAAGTGTACCTAAAAAAGGTAAATTTTACATGGGCGAGATTGCCACTACCTGGTCCCCTTAACGGTTAGGGCAACTATTTAATGAAAACAAAATAAAGTTACATATAAACTTTAGAAGAAATAAATACAATGCAATAAACATAAAAGTATAATATATAGTCATTTGTTTGTTTTGTAAACAGTGAGGTTTGAAACTGGTTATTTAGGTTTATTTAAAAGCTAAATTTTAACAATTATTACGGTTATAACAAAAAAAGCATAAAAAAGCAGGTTTTGGAAGTCACAGTTTTAAACTGGATCCAATACTGCCTTGTACTACTATTAGTTTTATTGAAGTGATTTTCTTAAAACAAGTCTTTCTTTATATTCGTTAGCTACGCAGTCACCTGTATTTGTTTTTCGAAATTCATAAACACTGTTTTGTTAACCAGTATTACATTATTACCGCCGCTAAATCTACTGGCAGCTTTTCAAACTACTGCTGGGCTGTTTCCTTGTTTTTGTCAAGGAGAAGGACATTACACCAGTAATCCCAGGCCTTCCCGGCTGTTTATAGCTCTCCCCGCTACTGTTGATCTTTGTTACTATCAATTCTCGAGTCTAGCTTCATTCACGTTGTTGCTTAATATTCCAGTTTCAGTAGCAAGACCATTTTGTTCTTTTTTTACTCGAAACTATTCAGATTGCTGTGTTTAGATGATTTAAATATTACTTTGATGTTAGTAAAAGTTAAACTTGTGTAGGACTAATCGACAAGGGTGAGTGTTTACATTATTACTGTTCTTACTCAATGTATTCATTTTTATATAATTGTAACCGTTTCCTAAGAATTACAGAGTGGAAGATTTTCGCACGGAGATATCTCACAGACACCAAATGTACCGCCTCAGCAAACATGTTCCTCGCTTCTCTTGATCTTATTTATTCGCGGGCTTAACCTCTTCCTCTATGCATAATACAGGTTTTCCAAAGCAAAGCTGGATTTATCTGGGAATATAGTTACAGTTCAAGCCCTGCGTTCAGTATACTCATAATTTAAATATTGTTTTGTATTATGTATCATAAGAACATATTTTTGCCTTAAATATTCTAGTAATGTTCTCAGCATTAATTATACTATTCAGAAACAGTTCTATTAAAATATTATTAAAATCACTTATTGAGTTTTTATCACATTTTTTACAGTGATTAGTTTTTGACTATTATTTTGATTTATCATTACTTACCAAAATGTTAGTACCTTTATATTATTTATGTTCCTTTGTAAGGCTAGTTTGATTTCTTTCTGTCATAATAGAACCAACAATAATACTTCAGTAGCAGTAATTTGCGTTAATTAATAACTAAGTTAAAATTCTCCTTACATTATTTCCACCATTCTTATTATAAACATTAAGATTGAATAGAAATGTTGTGCGTGACTTTTTGTATACAGTAAAGGTTTTGCTAAGAAATACAGTGTGTTTGAACTACAACACACACACACACACACACACACATATATATATATATATATATATATATATATATATATATATATATTGGTATCAGGTATATATGTATACCTGTTCATAAATGAAGATTCAATTGGTTTCGTACTTTATTGTGACGCATAAATATCCACTAATGTGACGGTTCAACAAAATCTTATGACCCCGAGTTGTACCTTTATTGTAAAAACTATTATATCAAATTAGTGACAATTTTGCTTTAAAAACTAAACGTTTAAAATGCAATCTATTTATGGTATTCATAAAATACATGATTTTATATAATTCAGTATGATAATCATATAATTCGTATTATATTAGATTTTAGATAACACCATTTTTATCAATATACGGTATATTATTATATATTTTTGCCTGTACTAGCTAATTGTTTAATCAAATTGTAATTAGTAACTTATACAAACAAACTATTGAATTATTCATAAGGGTTTCATTTTTAATTATAAACTATAACTAAATCGAAAACAAAATATATCTATTAACCGGTTTTAAACTTCGTATATTGTGAAAAATATTATATTTTATGAAAGCTTAATTTGATTATGATCCAGGAACAGACCAGTCGATTGCAAAAACAATGAGAAAAAATATTTTCGTTTGTACAATCAGCCGCTATTTACACTCAAAACCTGTCGCTGAGATAACATTTGCAGAATAACACCACAGACAGAGAACCTGGCAGATAAACATTTGCTATCACAGATTAAAAACATCCATATAACATAACGTTAAATTAGCAATTACTTCCCGATTGCTTGGACCATAAAACCATTTGAATAACAAAGAAATTAGACCTAATCATGTAGTTTATAACGCTTAACTTGGGCAACTCTTTTGATTTAAAACCGGCTCTATGTATACAATTTGTTAGCACCACAGCCTGGGCATCTCAGGAATCTAAGGTTGAATCGCTTTGCGGGTAATTCTACTCCAACAAAAATTATCCTAGCCTATCCTCAGGTAATCTGATATCTGATAGATGGATCCGTGATATCAAACGATTTATACAAAAACTGTGGTGTACATGGGCCAGTAATACAAAGTTTATACATTCCAGTAATGCAAATCTATAATTTATAACAAGCATATTTGTTTTATTTCAGTGTTTAAACAAGATAGGTTTCCCTAAATAGGCTTCGCTGAGGTTTTTTTCAAAATTTCAAATCTATAGCTTATTTCACCCTTGGGATGTTACAGGCAGATATACAAATAGACAGACAGACAATCATACAAACAGTTTGTGTCATCCCACCAGAGGATGCTTCAATGACACGCAGCAAAACATGATGATTGGACATGCACCATTATAGAACGTATTCTTGTGTATCTAGAAATTAAGTTTCATTTAACATTTAAAGGTCACAGATAGAACTTTCTTGAAATATCTTGCCTCTTGATACATTTTTGTTCATTAAGTACTTTGCATACCTGTTTCCAAATAATAAAAGTTCCGGTGGGGTAGAAACGGTACTCCAAAGCGAGAGTGTGTTGAAATCTAATTTTGTCACCTACTTTGAACATTAAATTTGTACTTTGTAATTATTTTAGCTGAATGAAAAATTGTCACTTGTTAAATCTCAAATCTCAGTTTGCTTCACAATTTATTTATTCTGCTACTTTCTCGTTGTTTTCATGATAACTCATAATACTAATGTAAAAGTTTTCGCTAACGATCAGCCAAATGCCATGAAGTGAATGGACTGTCATTGAACTCACTGTTGCTTATATATAAATAAAACTTATTGCAAAATTCCATGCCAATAGGTAAGTTCGTTTTCGAGACATCGCGCGAACAGAAAAACATAGGGACATAAAATGCATTTCTTCAAACCTCTCAAATGACTGGCTTCGTTAAAGCTCAGCCAATAAAAGTTTTTCCGTGGTAAAAATGTAACTTACATCTGTATACCTTAATTATACGGCTGTAATGTCACAATCAATCTTGTAGCACCCCACCAGTTTGCTTGTATAAGACAAATCAAAATTATAACTTTATTCATGACCCTATTTACTGGTAATCATAAATATAAAAATCACTCTACCACCGCATACCCTTTAACACATTTTTCTTTAAATCCATTTAAATTGAACTCAAACTGATAAGTAAATGTAACAGTGTAAAAAAATAATGTAAACTATTTGTGAGCAGAAGCCATTATGGGGAAGATGGGAAACCCTCGAGTCAAATACTAATTTTCAAGAGCCTCTTAAGTTTATTTGTCTATTTAATTGAAATACGATAAGGAAAATAACTTAATGCGTGAAAGTGATAAGGAAATCGCTAAGTGATAAAGAGGAATCATGATGGGAAAGCCCGCCCTGGATTGACAGGGTGTCAGATTCCTCAATACTCAACTCTAATACGTATCATTCCATTTGACACTTTTTGAATACTGAAAAGGTTGAAGATTGGGTTAGCAATATATTTATATAGTTTAAATTAGTCATTCCATTAGGTTATTAAAAGATTTCTATTTGAATGTTATTAATATCTCTACAGTACATTAATCATAATTGTTGTTTACTTTGTTAAAATTATTAATTGTTTCTTTTTTACAGGTATTGGTTGATCGAAAGAAAACTTGTCAACTTTTGGTAAGAAATAGTTATTACTTTAATACTTTCGACCGATAGAAATAAGAAATCATTTCATATTTAAAACCCCACAAACATTCTAGGCTTGGAGATAAATATTACTTGTACCTTCACCATTACCAAACTTTTTAATTCAACTTTCTTTGTTCCCAATTATGGAAGAGTTATTTTTATGGATATTACCTCATCCTTGAAGTAGCGTTCCATGTTCTTTATTACAGAGACCCCGAGGAGCGTCGCAGACCTCACCCATTATTCTCATATTCCAGTTGTAAACCTGACCTTTTCCTCGGTCACCATGGGTTTTCAGCTCTTCTTTATATCCCAGAAAGTAAAAGTTAGTATTAAAGAAAAAACACTTAAAAATAAAAAAAGTTACATCGTAAAATCCCTTCTCTCTTATAGCATCTCATTTATTATTAGACGAACTGACACAGACGGTAAAGCGCAAAGAAAAATTACTTTACATAACTTTATCGTGCGTCATGTAAACTTTAAAAAGATCTTAAGAAAACGAAAGGGTTCTTTAAAAGAGCTACGTATACATTAAAAGGTAAAAAAGTATACTTTCGTCTTCCTTCATATTTTTAATTAGATCTCCTACTTGATGAAACTTTTTATGATATTGCTGGTATTTGTTGTTCTTATTGTCCAAATTAATACATAGTTTCTTTTTGACCGTTATGGAGAGTGAAGGAAACAAATTAAAAACTATTTCCAGCTCGTGGTTTATAAGAAGACTTAATCGTCAATTAATATGTAAGTAGACTATCTAACACTCTCCATTTTAAAACACGTAGTAAAATATTTAACGGTTTATGACTAGTAAAATAAATACAATGAACCATTTCTTTTCAAGGTTCACCTCCTCTCACCAGTCTGTTGAATATGACATTCCTAAGATGATTTAGTATCAGTACAGCTTAAAACTAATGTGCATGTATAAAATATCAACTTGTGAAATGAAAATATCCTCAGTCTCATTAATACACAAAAATAGTAAACTATTAAAAATACAAAACTTTTTTATATTAATAATAATTTCAAAGAAAATTTCAATAAAATTATGAAGTAATAAATTTGTAACAAGCTTGTTTAATGTAATGGATGAGACAAATTATGAAATACTTAAGAATCTCCACTAAACTAAGAAAATAACACCGGTGATAAAAAAGAAAGTAATAAAGAATGTGGCACTATACAGCATTCAATAAATAAATATTTTCAGCAAGGTGAATTAATTGAGTGCAGTAAAACGGCTTGCTGAAAATATTCACTAAATTTATTAAATCGTTACATACAAAACAATGCAGTACTACACTATATACTATCTATAATTTATAGGAATCACTTTATATACTATATAGCAAGTACCGTGCTGTACTATGTACTGTCTTGCAGTATTAGTTCTGAAGTAATGAATAACATTTTTGTGGAAAAACATCTACCTCCGGGCGTCGTGAAAATTTTGACCTCGCGAGACTTCAACTATGAACTATTTTTCTTAAAGTTATGAAAATTAATGTTACTCTGCCACTTGTTCAAGTCGTCAATGAAGTAAAGTTCTTCTTCTTCAATGCTATCAACTGACCGTGATATTTACATAGCATTTTGATTGAAGTATTGATTTTTCAATCTATTCAACACGATTTGATTATACCAAAAATTAAAGTTTCAGTTTCATAACACTTTCCGTTGCAGAGCTTACACGAACTAATCACACCAAACATATGTACTGCGCCGCTTTGTAGTTAAAGTGATAACACGATGTAATAGATAGAGGTTAGTATTGATACTGCACTGATCTATTGTGTCAAACATAAAAAGAAACTAAAAAGCCTTTATCTTTTAACCAAAATTTTGTGTGGATAAATGCGATTCCCTTACCAATAATCCGCTTTGTAACAAATACTCAGTCTCGGAGACTGTCAACTAAAAGACTCCATATTATAATGCTCTATGGTTTACATGCACCGTTCCACGAGCCCTTAAAACTACTAAAGCAGTAAAACATTTCAAACATTCTCTACGTTGAATGCCATTAATTTTAACGTAAGGTCATTCATTTTTTTAAAGTTTTTTTCTCAGATTTGTATTTAAATTGTTTATCTTACCATAATGCAATGTAACAGATTTGTTATACTTATCACGTGTATTCTTCTAGTTTTTCCCTATTTTTAATTACGTATATGCTGCAAAACTATATTAATTGCAATAAGATTCAATAAGATGCGAGGTTAAAAATACGTCTTCAGATAACCATCACTGACATCTTCCACCCTTACACACAGAAGTAAACGGTAACGTCATTGTTGAATGTCCTTTAATGACGTCAGGATGTTATGGCAAGTATCTGTGGCAATCTGTGGAGGTGATGGTATTACGTATTTTATGTCCTTTAAACAAATGAGGTTTACTCTATTTCATAAATACTCTGACCATACACATGATTAGATAAGGAGGAAATTTCAATAAGTAATCATGAGAATAAAATTAAGGAAGAAATGATCAAACCCCCTAGATCCACATCCAATTACTACCCAACCCTCTGAAATTGGTTTCGATATTTATGACATTGTAATAATACCAATGAGATGGAAGCAGGTTATAAGCCCATTACCTTAGCAGCTTGGAGATAAGTGTTTTTATCCCCCGTTCCCCACCCGAGTGGGAGCGGTGTTAAGTTTGAATTGGGCGGTAAATTTGTGATAACGGCCCGGATCAAGTTCAGGGCTGTAAATCGAGGGGAGTTTTTGCTTGTTATAGGAGATTCCCGCCAATTATCAAGTAAAGCCGTAATGTGACCGACCAGAGGGAATTGGAATATAATTTTATAATCGCTGCTTGACTTTTTTACAACTATTCTTCTTCGTTAAATATATTTGATAAATATGTTTTACTATTCATTAGTATGATTATAGCAAGCAATTATAGAAGATATTATAGAGTGAACATAATGTACGCCTCCTCTCTTAGACTCTGAAAGGTTGGTAATGAAAAAACTTGACGTTCGAGGAATCTTCATTTTGATTCATTAAACATTTTGATAATAAGCATTTAAAGACACAGACGTTCTGGGTCTAGTACAATAAGGCTTGATATAATACATTACTTAATAGCTTATTCGTACATTACAATTTTAGTATCTTCTCATCAGTTAAAAAACTTATTTTTAATTATATATTTTACCTTTTTGATGTATTGTAAATGCTTAGCTCTAATTCTATCACTACTACTGCTATGGGTAACGTTCAAAGGAGGAATCGTTGTAAATATGTATGTCACTGAAC
Source organism: Homalodisca vitripennis (assembly GCF_021130785.1). NCBI lineage: Eukaryota > Metazoa > Arthropoda > Insecta > Hemiptera > Cicadellidae > Homalodisca > Homalodisca vitripennis. The sequence continues at coordinate 86,659,211 of NC_060208.1, forward strand.
TACTCCTAAACGGCTGGACCAATTTTAATGAAACTTTTTTTGGGTCTTCACGTGGATTCGAGAGTGGTTTAGTTTTACAATTCGATCCAATTTAAATTGTTTATTTAATTCATTTTGTATTTATAAACTGTTGTTGATTTTGGAATCTTTAACACTGGATCTGTCACGACAGGTAATACATTATGAACTGATAATTAACAGTTGTTAACACCTTCAACTGAAGTTTATCAAACAGACTGAAACATTTGTTTATATTAATATATAATATAATATATGTATGTATATCGAGTATGTATATATTGAGTAACGTTGTGAAATCCCAATTATTGGTTAGTCTCATTGTGATCACTATCATTGATTTCTTATCGTTTAGACAATTATCAATGGTTTCGTATAACGTTGTGAAACGCCTATTATTGGATAGAGCCTTGTTGTGAGCACTGTTATTGTTTTTTATAGTATTTACAACTACTATCAATGGTTTTAATAACGCTGAGAAACTCTTATTATTTTTTATAGTGTCATTGTGAGCAATACCATTATTTTTTCACTATTTAGATAACTATCAATGGTTTTGAGTAACGTTGTGAAAACCTTATTATTGGTTAGAGCCTCAATATGAGCAATATCATTGATTTTGTTTATCACTTCGACAACTACCAATGGTTTTGAATAACGCTGTGATATCCCTATTATTGGTTATAATGCCATTGTGAGCACTACCATTGATTAATCAGTAATACAGTGCACCCACTGTATGCTCTTCAAGAATGTGAGGATTAAATTTTATTGCGGTGACCTAAGTAAATAGCGATGCTACGCTCAGCAAACTTTCTTAGTGGTTTATAGAAAAATAAGAACTGAAGACAAAATCTATTCCCGTGCTATTTAATAGTTCTTACTGCGAACACCGTAAGGATTTCTGCGCCTTTTTATGAAGCACGCGTTTATAGACTTCTCTCCCTGCTCACAAAAGGAGCCGCAATGCGGGGGTTGCCCCAAACATTGTTTCGTTTCAGCCAGTTCCCCAAATTACGTGCCGGTTGTTTTGCCGTGTATAGAGAACGGGAAGGGCATAAGGGGTAGGGAGGGTAATTGTCCACCCACCCTCCCTCTACGTCTGTTATGGTCACATTATTCCGTCGCCTATTTGTTGTGTGGTAAGAGTTATTGAAATGCAATACAAAACTTTACATGCTAATTGATTTGTTTGTATTGCCCGTAGTGTGAGACAAACGCGTCATTTGTATAAAAACACTTTTCATTGATTGTTCATTCATAAATAAACAGTCCTAGCAATGAATATGTCAACAAATTATTTAATTTAAAATTGATATTTTTATTACAAGAAGGTTTTCGTTAAGGATTGAATCACTATTTTGTATTATGAAAGTTCAAAGTCATAACACTAAGTTAATTCTTTATTTAAGAATAAAATCATAACATACATGCGTGTAAAGCTGAATACAATTATATAAAAATATTATATTTTAATAAAATATAATAAATGAATTTTTATATAAGTTAACTAGATTGAAAATATAATTTTATTGGTCGGAGAATCTATTATGGATTTTACATTTCAACTAAACTTTTATTGATTAACAGAAGTACTATTTGTCTGCAGGGGCCTCTCCTCACGTACCGTACAGTCCGTACTCATAATGTACCATACGTACTATTCTCAGCCTCCAAATCATCAGTCCCATTTGTATTGTCTTGTACACATAGGTTACATCGTTACATGTTCACACCAACTTGACTGAAATTTTCAGTCTAAACACTTTATTGTACATTTTACTATATACTCCATTTAAACATTTGTATAGTTACCCCAAAGTTTTCACTACATAAGATAGATTCCTTCACTTCCATTTGGACTAACTTTTGTGCACTAAAACATTATGGTCATTTGTAACAGTTAATGCAAAAAAATAAGATAAACTCGACGTTTCAAAAACTGATCTCCGTACAAGCTTGAAGTATTACGTTAAATGTGTAGCGAAACCAACAACAAATACACGGGTGTATAACACTATGGTCGTCGTCACACACGTTTTAGGTCTTTTCCATCTGCAGAAGTACAAATAAAAGTTGTCTAAACTGTATGTTTCAAATGATTAGTGCAATTACCTAATTTCAAACGTGTGAATCATTCTTAATTATCTCTATTTTATAAAAAGTACGTGAAAAAAATCACACAAACCTATTCTAATAACCTATTGCATAAATGTTTTACTTTTGTGATTTTTATTATAAATGAAGGATAGTGCTTACTAAAATTAGAGCTATGCATTTTCTCTTTTCTTCAAATGACATCTACAAAATGGCAAACATCGAATTTCTAGTGTAAATTACTACGCTATAGTACCAGTACATCTCGCAAAACATTTAAGGTATGTAAACTTTCAGGTTTCATACATACATGGTTCTGTAAATTAAGAATAAGTAGTAAGTAAAAAGTCATTTGGCGAATATTTTATATTATATGATCGTATGCATGTATCCTAATGTTAAATAGTTTTACTCTCCACATGTTCTAAACAGTAGTCACTAATTCCCAATAACAACAATTAACGCTGTCATCAATCAATCTGAGAGTCAATGAATGACATCCATATTTATTTTACACATTCTCATTTTAACATGAAAAATATTTTAGGTAGTTTTCTGAAAGGATGGATAAATTCCTTCCTGCATTCTATTCAATATAATGTAGCCTTATTTATCCGTGATTTTATGACAGTGTTTACAGGTTTCCATAAAGAAGAGATGTTTATGAAATGTAATATTTGAAAATATTTTACTGTTCGATTATTATGGTTTCGGCATTATTTATGACTTCAAGCAAAATTTAAATTTTATCACGTATTACACAACATTTTTGGTACCACAAACGACTTTGCAATGTTAATTCAACATTTCATGTCTGCTCTTTTTTTATAAAGTACTTGATTCATAGATACCATAATGAGATAAATATCTAATTAATATTATGAATTATCTATAGCACATAACGACATAATTTAGAAAGCAGCGCCCTGTCGGTGATATTTGTTGCCGATTATGGGTCGATTATCGCGGTAGGTTTGATACCACAACAACATGTTAACTAAATGTGTCACCAATTTTTGTACTGTAACTATACTCTACTGCTGACGTTAGTAAAATGCAAAGTCAAGCACAGTAAACACAATATTTATTGTCATGATGTGGTGTTTTGGTGAAGAAAAACATGTCATCAATGTATCGAAATTGTTTGTGCTATAGCTCTACTTGATTGCTGATGTTAGTTGATACATAGAATAACAAATATATATATATATATATATATATATATATATAATATATATATATATATATATATATAACAGTGTTTGCTGTCACTATCCAATCTGTATTTGGTTACAAAACATGTCATCAACGTGTCAACATTTGTTGTAGTTTAAATCTGTACTGCAGTTGATGTTAGTTGGTACATTGAATAACAAACATACTGTTTGTTGATTTTATCCTCAGTGTATCTGGTGACAACACCTGTCATCAACGTGTCAACATTTGTTGTAGTGTACGTCTGTACTACTATTATTGTTAGTTGTTGCAATGAATAACAAACATATACAAGTACACTGTTTGTTGATTTAATCCTCAGTGTATCTGGTGACAACACCTGTCATCAACGTGTCAACATTTGTTGTAGTGTACGTCTGTACTACTATTATTGTTAGTTGTTCTGCTCTTATTATATGTACACCCAATGTTTTCCTGCTAAGTTTTCGGATAATTCATTTTTTTGCTATCCTACTAGTTCTGAAGAAGTTCTAGCTGTTATCAACAGTTTAAAGTCTAACAAGTCTCCTGGTATTGATGGTATTTCAGCGCATGTAATGAAAAAAATGGGTCATATCTTGTCTCCTGTGTTGGCATTTCTAATTAACCTTAGTTTCGAAACTGGTATCTTTCCTATCTCCTTAAAAACTGCACTAGTTGTCCCACTTCACAAGAAAGGTTCCAATAAAGATCTCAATAACTATCGACCGATTTCTCTTTTATCTGTTGTCTCTAAAATAATGGAAAAGATTATGAAAATCAGGTTGGTTCAGTTTTTAGATTCTAATAAGTTTTTTTGTGCAAATCAATTTGGGTTTATGGGCAAAAAATCTACTGAAGATGCTCTCTTAAAGTTCTGTTCAGACGTTTATGAAGGAATTAACAGTGGTAAATTGGTCAGTGGAATATTTATTGATATAACTAAGGCATTTGATGCCGTGGATCACAAAATTTTACTAGACTATCTTTGGGTAGCTGGAGTTAGAGGTATCCCTTATGAATGGTTTAAGAGCTATCTAACAAACCGATCTCAATGTGTAAGATTTCTGAACTCCGTCAGTTCAACTCTCCCGATTAAATTTGGAGTACCACAAGGGTCTGTTTTGGGTCCAATACTATTTTTAGTCTATATTAATAGCTTGTGTAGTGGAAATCTATCGGGTTCCCTAACTTGTTTTGCAGATGACACTGCCCTTTGCTATTCCACTATAAATAGTCAAATAGTGTATAGCGTAATGCAAGAAGACCTTGACAAATTGAAAACGTGGTTTGCTAGAAATAGGATGGTCTTGAGCGTAAAGACGAAGTTTATGAATTTTTCTCTAAGAAATAGAAAAGACATACAACAAGATATATTTTTTAAATGCAAGCAATGCTTAATTTTCGGGAGAAATCCATGTCAGGGTTGCGTTAAAATTGAGAGGGTGGAACAAATAAAGTATCTGGGGGTTATTCTGGATGAAAGGTGTAATTGGAGGGAACACATTTTGAATGTAAAAAACTATTTAAACAATTCATTGAGGAAGTTTTATTTTCTTCAGTATTTATGTCCAATATCTGTCTTGAAAACTATTTACTATTCTATAATTAACTCTAAATTACAATATGGTATTTCATGTTGGGGAGGAGCCTATTATTCTATTATTCGACCTATTATTATAAATCAAAACAAGATCATTAGGGTTATTGTCAGGGCTAATCGGCGTGATTCTTCTTTTCCTCTTTATATTCAGCTTGGAATACTTCCGCTTAGATATTTGTACATTTATAGGGTACTCAGGATATTTTTCTCAAGAGGCGGCCACACACTGGGAAATGTAAATGTTCACTCGATTAGGTTACAAATTTTAAACCGAGTAACTATTCCTTTTCCTAAATTAGAAGTCTACAAGCGTTTTTATACATTCATAGCTCCGAAGCTCTATAACAAATTACCTTTCGATGTGTCCTCGTCGAAAACATTGGGTACATTCATACGAAGTTTGAAATGCTGGCTTTTTACAATTGTTGATGTAGAGCGACTCATAAATTAGATATTTTGTTGAAGACTTGTTTTATTGTATGAGTGTGTAATGGTTACATCTTTATCTATTGTGTCTGAGTATCTTTGTAGTGTGTTTTGTATGTGTGTTATATGTTTCAGTAATGTATGTGTTTGTAAATTTATGTTTATGTGTGTGTATTTGTATGTATGTGTGAATGTGTATAAATGTATATGTATCTGTATGTGTGTATGTGTATGTGTGTGGATTTATGTATATGTATGTATGTGTATGTGAATTTATGTAGTAATTTTATTTTTTATATGTTGTGGTAATGTAATGTATTGAATTTCATTATGAAATACAACTTAATTTTGTGCTTTGTTTTAAATATTGGTATGGTTTATTCATTACTCTAATTATGTATATCTTACTCTGAAAGAGGAGCTGCCAGGCCCATCTGCCTAAAATAATTATTGATGGCAACCTCAACTCAGCTAATAGCTCAGAGGTGCCTATCCATTGTACTTTTATATACTTTTTGATGTAATTTTTGTGTGAACAAATTATTATTGTAATGTACTTTGGAAATAAAGATTCTTGATTCTTGATTCTTGTTGCAATGAATAACAAACATATACAAGTACACTGTTTGTTGATTTAATCCTCAGTGTATCTGGTGACAACACCTGTCATCAACGTGTCAACATTTTGTTGTGGTGTACATCTGTACAACTGTTATTGTTAGTTGTTACATTGAATGACAAACATATATAAGCAAACGGTGTGTTGTCTTGATCCGCCGTGTATTTGGTGACAAAACATGTCATCAACGTGTCAATATTTGTTCAGTTGCATATCTGTACTGCTATTGATGTTAGTTGTTACATTGAATAACATAAATATATAAACACACTGTTTGTTGTTTTATCTCTCGTATATTGAGTGACAAAACAAGTCATCAACGTATCAATATTTGTACTGTTGCAGATCTGTACTGCTATTGATGTTAGTTGATACAATGAATAACAAAAATATATAAACATACTATTTGTTGTCTTGATCCTCCGTGTATTTAGTGAGAAAACGTATAATCAATACAGAACGCAGCTATAGAGGGAAGGGTTCATTAAATACGAATGTTGAGTTTAGCTTCAGTTTACCTTCCTCTTACGTGGAGCATCTGAAATCTGATGCTGTAGCAGACTTGACTCCTCAAATCTGAAGTCATGTTCGTCTAAAGGGATCCAAAAATAGTCAGTGACGAAGAACGATCATGCTCAACACGAACTTTTTGCATAGTTTCGACATCAGAGACACCTTAGACTACCGAATGTAGTGCAATCTAGATGGAGAGGCATTCTCATTGTCTCATCAGTTGCACAATTGGACTATTTGCATATTTGGATCCCATCAGACTAACATGACTCTAGATTTCTGGAGTCAAATCTGTGATTTGTCATTGGGAAAGATAAGTATATGAAAATAACTAAAATGTTTATTCAAGGCTTAATGAAATAACTACAGTAACATACAAGTTCTAAATTCTTTCTTTTCCAACAAGAATTTATTTTAGACCTTTAATGAAGCTATGACAAGTTAATCATCTTTTCCTTTCTTAGTAGAGTACCATTGATATAAGTATCAATATCAGCTAGGGGCTATTCTTACCAATGATCAGTTCTGTCTCAACACCGAATCGTTCTTAGTAAGAACAGCTCTTAGAACTAATGAATTATTCCCAGTGTTCAGTAGATTATATGTTCTTATCGTTCAACCATTGAAACAGAGTACCATTGAGGCTATTCACACAGCTCACCGCCTTCATTGAGCCATTGTGCGCAAACACGGGGTGAATGAGTGTTTCCAATTAACTAATGGCTGTATGTCGGGTCTGTATGGAGCTAAATAATTGGCTCGGCTCGAATCTGCTCTACGTAGCCGTATTTTATACTGCAGGGTTACATGAGTAAACTACACTAATACCGACTAAATCCCTAGAAATATTATGAATTGTAAATTGAAATAAATCTTTAATTACCTCTACAAATTCTTAAAAGTCAACTATTTGTTTATTTTGCCAATAACAATTTTTACCTAAATTTAAAGTTTACAGAAAATCTGAGAGAAAATCGAATTACAATGATAAACATAAAACAACGTTTGATGTCGTAAATATTTCACATAAATTACAATGACGAAATTTCTGCAGATCTTATAATATTTGTAATTTTTATTTCGAAAGTCAACTTTTTAATATCAATAGCATCCCTACTTTTATACCTTTATAAAAATATGTTATTATTTAAAAACCCCTGTTATACTCGTAATAATTGTTCAAGCTATGCTTTTAAAAGGTAGGAGATGGCTTTTAAGTAAATTACAAATACACTTTTGAGGATATTTAACACTTTAGTTAATAAACTACAATTAAAGTTATTGTTTTTCTTGTGGAAGAACTAAAACTAAACTAGCAGATTAAACCCGTACTTTTTTTATAATTTTAAATGTTTTTAGAGGTTTTATGACCATATGCCTCTAAAAGTAAGGATCTTAAAATTAATGTAGGGATATTCATGTTCAAGCCACTGCTAGTGCCTGCAATGATCGAGATACACCAGGCAATACATCCAGAGACCATCTAGGCAACTCTTCTGATTTGTCAACAGCACTCGTTGTCTTAGATGAGGGTTAAGTTCCATGCTCGCTATTTCTGAATTATACGTTTCCATTCTGCTTTTCCATTCATTCAGATTGTATTGGAGTACTACGTTCATTTCAGTTTTTCAAATTAAAACTTGTAATCTAGCCAGTAAAACTTTAAGTGATTGTATTACGTTGAGACATGCAACAGAGAAATCTGAACATTCTAGGAAAAAGAGATCAAGTTGTTATAATGTCATTTTCAAATTTAAATTATGTTTTTACTAATGATCAGACATTAATACGATTAATTAACAGGCTGCTGAACTGTAAAGCCTTAATTATCACAATAATTTACTTAAATTTATTGAATGAAATTAAACATTCTCCTTTTGTCATGGTTTGGTAGGTTGTGGAAGTTAGGCTTGCCACAGCCATTGTTAGTTACTTGTGGAACGCATGTTTGTGAAGGATGGCTTGCAGGATAAATTGTGAGGTTAGCCGGCTGTCTGTCTGTCTCTTCGTCCGGCTAAGGAAGGGCAAATTAGTAGTCATGTACTTACGAATATCACTTGTATATGTACACAAATAGAAAATATTTTTTAATCACTTTCCCCCTCTATTAGTTTTTTAATTTTAAACTATAAGTGCATTCTTAAAATAACGATCGTTAAAGACTAAGATGTAGGGGTCTACTTTAACGTGTTAATTAGAACTCGATTAAAATAATAAACAAAGGAAAGTAATCCTAACTTTTAAGTTATAGCATCTGGACCTCAAGAGTTCCACCAGTATTTTTCCACACTTACCTCGCGCAATAAACAGTAATTGATCAAAAATGTGTTCCAATATGTTACGAATAGATGTAACGTTTTCAGAACATGTCTCAAATTAGAATGTTTCATGGTTTCCTTGTTTTATTTTACAAAATCATACAACCGACGGAATTATTTACAATTTAAACCAGAATCATGATTCTCGTCACCAAAACACGTGACCGTATAATTTAACTTTCATTAAGGAGCCGTAAGCGAATCATTACATGATGTTCAATAAACTAGCATATGGGTAAAGACGTATTTTGTATATAACTTCATGCAATATGGTGCCTTCACAACCATTTTGCCGACTTTAATTCAATGTGCAGTCCAGAGATGTCACCAGTCCCGTATATCGTTAAACATATATACGGGACTCTCTGTCGATCTTACTCCTGCCGAAGCTGTCTTTGGTCATACCCAAAGTAAGTTGTACAAGCACAAAGTAATCCTCTCTGTCTTGTAGCACGGCTGAAATCTTGTAAGTAATAGAGTCACCGAATACTTACATACTTAGATTTTACAAGTAGATAGATGTGTGAAATAAAAAACTAAAGCTTTCAGCCTCACGAGTCAACGCAAAGAATTTAAAGTAGGACAGATTTGCTGCAGCGGTTCACTTTTATGCGCGAAGGCGGGCGTTAAGAACAAATTACGCGTTAAATCGAGAGATAACGGCGAGACTGCGGTAAATTGGGGTTTGGGGACAATTAGGGGTAAGATACTTTCAGTTTGAGAACAGAAACTGTTCCTGGAAATAAAACTGCTTCAGAAAGATTCTCTTGAGTGGTTGCACTAAAAGGAATTAGGTATTTTAAAAAGCATTTTTCTCTCGATATGAGATATCCTTTAAACTAATAAGAACTCGTTTGCAGCAAGAATATCATATTTTCTGAACTTCTCTTCTTAAAAAGCCATCTCTCTTCGAAACTTGTATGCCGTTAACAAATGCTTTCGTAGATACAATATTCATAAGCTATCTCAACAGTCAATATGAAAAAACATAATGTACATATTTTATTATTCATGTATGACTACTATAAATGTTTTAGTATCGTTATTCAACTGATGTTACACATTTATAACCCTCTTAAAATGGAACAAAAATGAAAGTGAGATTTATATTTGACGGTTTAAAATATAAGTCCTAAGGAGCCGTACTGAATTTCAGTTTCATCGTGTGGTTACTACGTAAGTTATTTACACAGGCAAAGCTTATATCACAATTATCGTGGCTATCAATCCTGTCCTGTTACTTAAGATATATATAAATTATAGGACAGGATATATATATATATATATATATATATATATATATATATATATATATATATATATATATATACAGGGTGATTCAAAACTAAACGGCAATCTCTCGGGAGCTTATTCTATAGCTAAAAACAAGTAAAAAAGTTCATATAACCATATGCCCGGAAACGCTTCGTTAGCGAGTTACGCCTAGCGAAAGATATTGCCCGGATTTCAGAACCCTTGGTGAAGTCAGGCCGTATAAAAATGGTAAAGGTAGTTACAAAGATACAAATACGATTGTTTTTTATGTTTTTATATCTGACAAATTTATTAAAATTCGTCCCAGAGCTGTAAATGCAATACTTTCAGAGATATCTTACGTAAAACACAAGAATTGGTGCAAAGAAATAACACATTTTTGTGTTTAACGTAAGATTACTTCCATAAATGTTAAATAAAGGTCATTTTTTACTTAAACAGATTTGTAGAACATTTAATTCTGAAAAGATTCATGTGAATTACTTAGGAAAAAAATTAATAATAGGTATTGAAATTTAGCTTTATTTAAAAATAAAACAGACGCACAAAAATGCATATTCTTATCTGCATAAAATATTAACTAATGTTTAGGTTGTGAGTAACAGCTGATCATTTATTCTAGACTGAACATTAACATAAAAAGTATTTACCTTTATAAATCTGTAATAATCACCTATAATAGTTGCTCAAAGTGTCCTCCGTTGTTAGCAATGCACGTTTTCGCACGACGAATCCACTCTTTTCTAGCGCGTTTCATAACGTTTGGAGCATTCTTGATAGTTTCTGCCGCCTCTGTAATGCGATTACGTAACTCCTCTATGGTGTTAATCCGTTTTGAATAAACAATTGACTTCATCCAACCCCATAAGAAAAAGTCTGCTGGCGTGAGGTCAGGAGAACGTGGTGGCCATTTTACTGGTCCATTTCGACCAATCCATTGTCTACCGTATGTATCATTTAAATAGTTTTTCACATCATTAGAAAAATGTGGAGGTGCTCCGTCGTGCTTAAACCATGCATTTATTCTGTTTTGAACAGGAATATCTTCCAAGAGGGTAGGCAGGTTTGTTCTTAAAAAATTTAAGTACGCTACTCCATTAAGTCGATTAGGGAGGAAAAATGGACCTATCAAATTATCACCCAGAACGGCAAGCCATACATTGACTGAAAATGTATGTTGAAAATGCCTCGTCGCAGTTTCATGTGGGTTGTCGTACGCCCAAGTATGGGTATTACGAAAATTTACAATTCCATTTCTAGTAAAACAGGATTCATCAGTAACGAGAATACGCCGAAGAAAATACTGATGTCGTAAACAATTTCTTCTTAACCAGCGGCAGAACATCTTCCGTTTATTAAGATCTTGCGGTAATAAGTCTTGAACACGTGTTATATGGAATGGGCACAACTGTGCTTCATGAAGTGTCCGCCATACGCTTGACTGGCAAATATTTAACTGACGTGATAATCGTCTGGTGCTTGTGGTTGGTGATAATTCTACAGCATTTATTATTGCTTGTTCATTATTATAGTTCCTTGCGCTACGTTGACGACCAGTATCTATTCGCTTCGGTTTAAAGCTACCAGTTTCTCTAAGTCGTCTCTCCACAGCTTCAAATGTTTTGCGATCAGGTGTTCTTCGATGTGGAAAAGTATCACGATATTCCTGAACTGCAGCTAAACCATTCTTGTTAACTTTGCCGTAAATCAGTATCATGTCCGTATACTCTTCAAACGAATACATAACATTTACATTATCTGCCATTATTTACTAAGATAATTACATACACTTTTATAAAAATATTTAATAAAATAATTTAAAAATAAATATTTAATAAAATATTTTATACACTTGTATAATATATTTCCAAATAATCACAGGATCTCACAAAATACAATCTTCACACGCCACAATACAAAAACCTCCATAAAGGTTATTCAAATATTACTTCATGAACTTAATTGTTGATCAGCTGATATTGCCAACCTTTGCAAAGAAAATATGACGATAAAAAGTGTTGAATAAATGATCAGTTTCCGGGCATATGGTTATATGAACTTTTTTACTTGTTTTTAGCTATAGAATAAGCTCCAGAGAGATTGCCGTTTAGTTTTGAATCACCCTGTATAACTTTTGGGATTTGTAATATTTATTAAAAATTACATTATACATATGTATATAAATTGTATTATGTATTATTATAATAGGGACGTCATCCCAAAGTCAAACATGAATTGTTTCCTAGCAATTCTGAGGCAAGTCGTAATATTTGATTGTGAAGAAATATCTGCATATCTGCAATTTGTTTTGTCTGGTTTCTCCATATGGTGTTAAATGTAAAACTTCCAATGTGATTTCTCGGTCAGATACGAGACGGTCAACGTGAGTTATTGACTCTGGCCAAGTTTATGCCAAGATACCCGTCCAATATTTTAACTGTGGTAAAATTCTCATTGTATTTTCATTAATTGACATTAATATAATATTGTATTTATCTTATGAAACAATTCCTAAAAATGTTTAAACAGAGAACATTCTATATTTTATCTGTGTAGACGAAATAAAATTTATACATTTAATTCGAAATCGTAAAAAAAATATTTTTAAGATAATTTACACGAGTAATAATGTATCACAAACATTAACACTAGTAAAAAGTAAGAAAACATAATCACTACAAATTCTAAACTTTAAAATACCATTATACTAAGCGGTATTAATGTAATAGGATAATGTGTGAGACAACATCAACAAGCATTGGAAGACACTGTAAACATTTAGAAAGTTAAATTAAATCAACAAAAATATCAAAACACACAAGAGAAAATGTGTGCCCTTAGTTATCCTGTAGGAACAATTTAACAATGTTTCATACAGCACACCCCTGCCCAGCCGCATTCAGTGACATGGGATTAGGGATTATCCACAAAACCCACAAAAACACCGGTGCTGTCCAATTTTGGGATGCGTTAAACTTGTAAACAATAGCTGCAGAACACTCGGGTGTGAATTTAATCGTCAAATATGTGATTTACGCCTTCGTTGTGTTTTTAGCGTAGAACCTGTTTTAATCCGTATTTTCGAAAAGGCTTACAAATCAACTTTTTTAGTGGCCTATAGCGCACTATTGAACCATTTACACAGTTTTGTAATCATGTTTGAGTCATTAGATGTTTTAAAGTAATTTTTATTTTTTATGTTATTTTGGTCTGACCTTGTAAAAGGACTCTAAACTGTTATGAACACTAGACTAAGAAGGAAACAGGATTTTTCTGGACATTTGCCATCGTTCAGTGAAACAAGAAATCAGTAACATTACGTTTCGAGATCTGCAATCTGATCTCTTCTTCAGGTAAAGAACTAACCTAATACATAATTACAAACTTGGTTAATATAAACAAATCTTACCAAAGCGTTGTGGCACGCCTAAGTCAGGAATCACAACCTACGTTTTGTTTGTCAACATGATTGTCAACAATGATTTGTGTTTTGTATAGTTTTTTTTATTAAGTGCATGTTTTAGTGAAGTTGACAAACAACATGCAACAAATTTTAAAAATACCAATTTTTAATTCTGTTAACTGTACAAAATTTCTTAAGGATAGATTTTTTATAATTTAGCCCCTTTACAACCAAAAGTAGAACAAACATATTTCTAGATCATAGTTTGAAAATTACCAACTCCATACTATTTATTATTTTGTAAAGCCATAAAGTGATTTGTTAAATGATTCAAAGGAACTCTGCGATGGAGCGAAGTTCACAGCGTCATATCTACACGCGTCCTTGGCCCAAAGCAGATATTCTCGCGATGTAAAACGCTGTCTGAGATATGCAAGACATCTTAAAGCGTCGTTTATGAGGCGAAATACATCCGATCTTCCACAAAGCATGAAGGAGTTTCAAACGCGTGCCTTTCTCGAATAACTGGTATCACTGTGGGCGCAACGTTCGGTATAGGATACACTTTCAACCGTATAAACTACCTTTTGTAGAAAGTTACCAGAAACTCAGTCGCCAAAAAACGTGCTCTTTAGTCAGGTCAAATATGCATCATTGGTCGCTTATGGATTGTTAGTTCCCTTTAATAAATTTCTTTGTACGTTTTCGTAGAGGAATTTACATTTTCACCCTTAAAATTCACCTCGTATTTTCAATTCTATCCTACAGTTACATTAAGTTATATTACACATTAGAGAAATAGTTTACAACTTTCAATTCCAAGCGCTAGTCAATCAGAAAGTTGTTTGTTTGAAGAAACTTACTCATGATTCATAATGAAGAAATTGGTGCTAGTTTGAAGCTAGTTACAGCTTAAAGAATATACAGTTTTTTATCTTTTAAAGGGTTATTGAAATTAAGGTTTATAAGCGCTGTTTAAAAACTTCGATTTTGGATAGGATTATGGAAAAAGTGATTCCAAGCACTGTAGATTTTTAATATCTGATTTCTGAATTTTGGGATCAGCTTCAATTCTGCTTTGGGGTTTCACATAAATGAACCTTTTTGATTAGTAAACACAAGGCGTAACTCTTGAACCCACTTAAAAGTCTGTTCCAAGTCGAACCAGTATGGGATACTTTGCATTCTTATTGTAGATGACTTTTATAAAAAAATAAGGTTTTTGGATCTAGGCATCTCAATGATAAATATAAAAATCTGTATTTTTCATTGATAAAACATGGAAAAAATAAATAAAAATGTTTAAAAATAAATAAAAGAAAAACTGTAATCTAAGCGCTAATAACTATTCTTAGGATTTGTCTATTCAATTTGCTACTATTCCTACTTATTAGATAGATTCTGCCAGAGTATTAGTTAGACCTTCCCAAAGGTAGTGCTAGGTGTGGCTGTCCGATACTGTTCGTATCTAGTCTTAACAACACTACGCTTTGATCGTCGTATGTAGAAAGCCTCAGTGGGCGGCATGGTGCTCTTGGACACCAATTGCACGAGGTTCGTCTGTTCATCCTTGTTCTCGTCACCTGTTGACTGATGTTATTAATGCACTTCCTCACTCTTTTTCTTACTGCTATGTACGGTCGTCTTTTTGGTATTGCCTGATCGGAATTAAGCGACCAGGTGAATTTTTTTTTCTGAGCACGCTATATTTTGGAAGGACACTTTTCGCTCTAAAAATAGTGGTTTATTCGAAGTTACAGTGACCAAAATCGAACAGTGTTTTATACCTGTACAAATATACATCCCACCTTGCGGCTTCATATTATATGGTCTGCTTGTCCAATGAAACTCAGAGCGAATCTCTCTTACTCTCAGTCAGTAATGTTATTCCAGTATTCTGTTTGATAAAAAAGGTAAAGCGATCCTAGAGGTAATCAAAAAGAGGTGAAATAGTAATGTATCTGTACTGTTTTAATGTAAAGCAATATTTTGTTAGCGATGCGGCCTTAAAACATATCCAATTCAGCCATAGCGCGGATGTAATTATCAAGTTGTTTACTCTTATTACCGCGGGTCCGGTGACAAAGCCGGGCTTCAGTGGCCAACTAATTGAGTCGCTGATATATTTTATTTTGTGCTGTGGACCGAATAACACTCTGCGCTATCCTGTATAACCGTGACGGATACTAATTAAATACGTCATAGAAGAAGTTATATAATTCGACCCCCGTCTCCATGTAGACTTTTCGTCCTCCTTTCATAATTGCAATATACATCCAATAATGACTGAGAAAAATCTGTGCTTTAAAACTAAGAATTGTCCGATACAAGAAATATTAATTCTATGGACACCCATATTTTACCTATATATCGTGATAGCGTTGGACGTGTTATGCATTTTAGGATAGATCAAAGCATTATAAAGGAAAATTACATTCCTCGACTTGCGAATAAACCACAGAATTTAACAGTGGATCAACACTATAGCTCAAAAAGCTGTGTATTTAACTATTATACAGGCTCATTGACATTAATCTGTAAGCAAACTCTAGGGAATGCAAGGATTGAGAGGGTCAAAATGAGCTAATTTGGATACTTTCTATATTGTAATAAACCCAAAAAAATGCGTTAAGATGATTTATTATATATATATAATAAATATATTATATATATATATATATATATATATATATATATCACTTTTAAAACTAGTTAAACGAACTTCGTATTTAGTTACACCTATTTAAAAGGTAAAGAAAGATATTTCATATTATGAACATGGCAATGAGTTGTTTACCATCCATACAAATGAGTTTTTAATTTTAAAATATACCTATTATAAATTATTAAAGATAATGGACAGGTTTGTTATTTTCTTATTTAAGAATTCCTTAGTGCTATAATGACAAATAATATTTTTATTGGTTTCCAAATGGTGGCCACTTTGAAGTTTCGAAGCTTTGTTTCAAGAAAATGTAGATAAATATTGAAAATGTCAAGCAACACACAAGGGCTCCAAAGAGACACAAGTGTTCTTGTAAAATATTATACTTGTACTTACATTTTGCACATGTATACTGAGAGATAACTTATATTTAAAATGTATTGAGGATAAACCTAGTGCTGAATTTTATTCTGTGTATTCATAGAAAATAACAAATTCAAACCTTTTCTCAATGGCATGTGGAGTACTATTATAGTATCTTGGTTGCTTACAATCAAGACCTAAGCAGGTTATCAATGGACGTTTAACAGAATCAGAACATTTACACAACGTTTATATAACGTTACGTTGACCAAGTACAAACAGCCGACCGCTTAGATTGGCCGAGCCGAAACAAAGTTTGTTACTTGAGTAAATATTGGCTCCAGTTATTGGGTATTTCCCGTAGCCGATTTATTAAATCTTGATTGCTGGGAACTTTCCCATACAAAAATACCTTCCGAGAAATATCAGTTGATTAAAAGAATCTACTTATAGGGTTTTACGCTATAATTTTCCTCCGAAAACTTCTTTTTTTAATTCAACATCAATTACCAAACATTTCCAAATTATCTTGATACCATGTTTAAAATAAAGTATCCACTTTGAATGATACGTGCTAAGTTGGTATTTTCCAACTCAAAAAGGCAATTGAATCTACTGGATGTATATTTCCATATATAGACTTATATCGGCAATCCAGGAGATTGTACTTGGCTGGCCCGCTTGTAGCATCTCTTCTCCTGACTCACCGACAGTCATAAATTCATCTACATAAAAAAACAGAATACCTTTATGAACATTTTTAAAGGCTTATATCAAATTAGTAGACAAGCTTGGCATTTTTTATTTATTTTATGTTTTAAGAATTACAATACAATTGTGAGTGTTTTATAATATCGTTACTATGGTTGACATAACTTCTTTTAACAAAAATAAACAGTTAATTAAAATTTTGTTTTTTTTTTATCTTATCACAATATATATGTGTTCTTAGTATGATAATATGAAAAAATATTAGTAAGATGACATATAGATTCATTATTTATTCGTTACTGCACAAAATCTATATTATCTTAAATATAAGTGCACAGCAGGAGTAAACATAGATTTTATCAGTTACTTTTCTCATCCACCCAAAAAAATGAGTTAATAACATATTATTTTTACATGCTAGTTGTGTGGATTATTTATTTGTGTGGGGTTCCTTAAAATTTAGTATGACTACGATTAAACGGGTACCATTTTTAAATTTCTTTGAAGTTAAAGTAAGTTCTTTACCAGTCTGGTAATTTATATTAAGACATATGATCATCCAGCATTTCAACTCTGATTCATAAATGGTGTTACAATTATTCCAGGGAAACATAACAGTCGAACACTTGAAAAAATAAGTACCACAGATATAATAAATTGTATTAGAAAATATGGGTTTTTCAATACAAGGAATTGTTTAATACAATGAGACGTTTCTAGAGTGTTAAAGCGTACGACAAGAGGCCATTAACACTGAAAACTTGTTCTTGAGGCTACGATCATTCCACATTTTACGTTCTCGGGTTGGCGAGTTACTACGAGGGCAATAACTCTTTTTAAATATGAATATTCGCTAACGTTTTTTTATAGTTAGCTTTGAACTAAAGTTGCAACAGACAGAATTACTCAACTGGGAGTATACATAAACTCTCGTTATCCACTCAAGGACTTTACGGCGTTCAAACATTCCATAACTTCAAAGGGCTCCCAGCGTAAGAGCGTCCCGGGACTCTGTTGCAAACATTGAGGAAAGTTGAGGAATAGAGTCAATCATAAAGTAAACACTTCTTTGACATCCACAACTTTAAAGTGGCTACTTATTTGGTTTTGCTTCGCTTCATAGGAAAACAACCGAGACTTTAAACATTTTCTGTGCGCTAATTAAGTTATAAAATTCCTTGAGTTATAAAATTAACTAATACCTAACTAATGATAAGTAAAAATTCAACTACAAAGATTTTTACAGTTTTCAGTGTAATAACAAAATATTTTTATACATATATTCTTAATGTTTCACATATTACCACCCTAAAGTTTTATTAAGTATTCTTTCACTGAAATAAACTGTGAAATCTTAAAATTATTTATATTACTACATTGTGGTAAGACTGAAAACAATTTTAAACTATTGTAACAATACTATAATTAGACAGCTAGCACTATACAGAACTCATATACTAAGTTAACATTTTTATATAAAAAACCGGTGAAATTGGAAGAATTTTAAATCCGTATTCTACCTACTATTTTTATTGTTAACTAAAATATTTAGAGTATATATTTTTACTTGGTATTGGCGACAACACTACGCTTCTGATGTTATTATAAAACAAATACTTAAATGTCGTTACAAATTACATAAGTAAGAAATTTTTTAAATAAAATTGATATTACTTATAGTTTATTTCATGTGTTTACGTAGTATATTATAACATTATATTCAATCATTTGAATATAAATGCCTTAATTATTTATATTGCTAAATTCTCAATGGAAAGGGTCCTTGTCAATCGCTAATTACGTTATTGGATTTTAATATACGTTATTTAAAATAATTTATACCTGAAATAAGGGCGAGAGTCTATAAAATACAAGGTAGATGGTCAAAGCCAGGATTTAAACCTGCGCTCTCCAACTCAGATCGAAAGAGTGACGTCTTAGATCGCTCGGTTATTGGGGCCCCCAACAGCATAACAATATAAACATACATTCAATAAGCATATAACATAAACGTGTAAAGATATTTGTTTTGTATTAATCTACTATATCGTTCTTTATGGAACCTTTACGAACTGTGATAATCAGAAAACTCTAACCAATCCAGGTCCTGAGCTATATATTCACAAATTCAGGAAAGCAACGTAAGTTACGCCCTATTAAAGTTACTGATAATGAGGGATCTCCAATTATAGCATGATTAGTTCAGGTCGTTAGGAAAAGACTCAGGGAGTCAGGGCAGCAAAATATTCCATCTTCTAAAAATGAATCTTATTCTTATCTCCCACTAACATCATTGATCCATGTCTGTAGCCAGAGTTTCAGGGGGTGAGAGCAGCAAGATATTAGTTCCTCCCAAAATGTAATCTTATGTTATGTTATCTCCCGCTTACTAACATCATTGATCCATATCTCTAGCCAGAGTTTCAGGGAGTGAGAGCAGCAAGATATTAGGTCCTCCCAAAATGTAATCTTATGTTATGTTATCTCCCGCTTACTAACATCATTGATCCATGTCTGTAGCCAGAGTTTCAGGGGGTGAGGGCAGCAAGATATTAGTTCCTCCCAAAGTGTAATCTTATGTTATGTTATCTCCCGCTTACTAACATCATTGATCCATATCTCTAGCCAAAGTTTCAGGGAGTGAGAGCAGCAAGATATTAGGTCCTCCCAAAATGTAATCTTATGTTATGTTATCTCCCGCTTACTAACATCATTGATCCATATCTGTAGCCAGAGTTTCAGGGGGTGAGGGCAGCAAGATATTAGGTCCTCCCAAAATTTAATCTTATGTTATGTTAACTCCCGCTTACTAACATCATTGATCCATGTCTGTAGCCAGAGTTTCAGGGGGTGAGGGCAGCAAGATATTAGTTCCTCCCAAAAATGTAATCTTATGTTATGTTATCTCCCGCTTACTAACATCATTGATCCATGTCTGTAGCCAGAGTTTCAGGGAGTGAGGGCAGCAAGATATTAGTTCCTCCCAAAATGTAATCTTATGTTATGTTATCTCCCGCTTACTAACATCATTGATCCATATCTCTAGCCAGAGTTTCAGGGAGTGAGAGCAGCAAGATATTAGGTCCTCCCAAAATGTAATCTTATGTTATGTTATCTCCCGCTTACTAACATCATTGATCCATATCTGTAGCCAGAGTTTCAGAGGGTGAGGGCAGCAAGATATTAGGTCCTCCCAAAATTTAATCTTATGTTATGTTAACTCCCGCTTACTAACATCATTGATCCATGTCTGTAGCCAGAGTTTCAGGGGTGAGGGCAGCAAGATATTAGTTCCTCCCAAAATGTAAACTTATGTTATGTTATCTCCCGCTTACTAACATCATTGATCCATATCTCTAGCCAAAGTTTCAGGCAGTGAGAGCAGCAAGATATTAGGTCCTCCCAAAATGTAATCTTATGTTATGTTATCTCCCGCTTACTAACATCATTGATCCATATCTGTAGCCAGAGTTTCAGGGGGTGAGGGCAGCAAGATATTAGGTCCTCCCAAAATTTAATCTTATGTTATGTTATCTCCCGCTTACTAACATCATTGATCCATGTCTGTAGCCAGAGTTTCAGGGGGTGAGGGCAGCAAGATATTAGAGCCCCCCCCCCAAAAAAAAAATTAATCTTATGTTATCTTCCGCTTACTAACATCATTGATCCAATCTGTAGCCAGAGTTTTCAGGGGGGTGAGGGCAGCAAGATATTAGTTCCTCCCAAAATGTAATCTTATGTTATGTTATCTCCCGCTTACTAACATCATTGATCCATGTCTGTAGCCAGAGTTTCAGGGAGTGAGGGCAGCAAGATATTAGGTCCTCCCAAAATGTAATCTTATGTTATGTTATCTCCCGCTTACTAACATCATTGATCCATGTCTGTAGCCAGAGTTTCAGGGGGTGAGGGCAGCAAGATATTAGTTCCTCCCAAAATGTAATCTTATGTTATGTTATCTCCCGCTTACTAACATCATTGATCCATATCTCTAGCCAAAGTTTCAGGGAGTGAGAGCAGCAAGATATTAGGTCCTCCCAAAATGTAATCTTATGTTATGTTATCTCCCGCTTACTAACATCATTGATCCATATCTGTAGCCAGAGTTTCAGGGGGTGAGGGCAGCAAGATATTAGGTCCTCTCAAAATTTAATCTTATGTTATGTTAACTCCCGCTTACTAATATCATTGATCCATGTCTGTAGCCAGAGTTTCAGGGGGTGCGGGCAGCAAGATATTAGAGCCTCCCAAAATTTAATCTTATGTTATGTTAACTCCCGCTTACTAACATCATTGATCCATGTCTGTAGCCAGAGTTTCAGGGGGTGCGGGCAGCAAGATATTAGAGCCCCCCCCCAAAAAAAAAATTAATCTTATGTTATGTTATCTTCCGCTTACTAAAATTGTCGATCCAATTGTCGAGTTTCAGGGGGTGAGGGCAGCAAGATATTAGTTCCTCCCAAAATGTAATCTTATGTTATGTTATCTCCCGCTTACTAACATCATTGATCCATATCTGTAGCCAGAGTTTCAGGGGGTGAGGGCAGCAAGATATTAGGTCCTCTCAAAATTTAATCTTATGTTATGTTAACTCCCGCTTACTAATATCATTGATCCATGTCTGTAGCCAGAGTTTCAGGGGGTGCGGGCAGCAAGATATTAGAGCCTCCCCCCCAAAAAAAATTAATCTTACTGTTATCTTCCGCTTACTAAAATTGTCGATCCAATTGTCGAGTTTCAGGGGGTGAGGGCAGCAAGATATTAGTTCCTCCCAAAATGTAATCTTATGTTATGTTATCTCCCGCTTACTAACATCATTGATCCATATCTCTAGCCAAAGTTTCAGGGAGTGAGAGCAGCAAGATATTAGGTCCTCCCAAAATGTAATCTTATGTTATGTTATCTCCCGCTAACTAACATCATTGATCCATGTCTGTAGCCAGAGTTTCAGGGGGGTGAGGGCAGCAAGATATTAGTTCCTCCCAAAATGTAAACTTATGTTATGTTATCTCCCGCTTACTAAATCATTGATCCATATCTGTAGCCAGAGTTTCAGGGAGTGAGGGCAGCAAGATATTAGGTCCTCCCAAAATGTAATCTTATGTTATGTTATCTCCCGCTTACTAACATCATTGATCCATATCTGTAGCCAGAGTTTCAGGGGGTGAGGGCAGCAAGATATTAGGTCCTCCCAAAATTTAATCTTATGTTATGTTACCCTCCCGCTTACTAACATCATTGATCCATGTCTGTAGCCAGAGTTTCAGGGGGTGCGGGCAGCAAAATATTAGAGCCCCCCCCCCAAAAAAAAATTTATCTTACTGTTATCTTCCGCTTACTACAATTGTCGATCCAATTGTCGAGTTTCAGGGGGTGAGGGCAGCAAGATATTAGTTCCTCCCAAAATGTAATCTTATGTTATGTTATCTCCCGCTTACTAACATCATTGATCCATATCTCTAGCCAAAGTTTCAGGGAGTGAGGGCAGCAAGATATTAGGTCCTCCCAAAATGTAATCTTATGTTATGTTATCTCGCGCTTACTAACATCATTGATCCATGTCTGTAGCCAGAGTTTCAGGTGGTGAGGGCAGCAAGATATTAGTTCCTCCCAAAATGTAATCTTATGTTATGTTATCTCCCGCTTACTAACATCATTGATCCATATCTCTAGCCAAAGTTTCAGGGAGTGAGAGCAGCAAGATATTAGTTCCTCCCAAAATGTAATCTTATGTTATGTTATCTCCCGCTTACTAACATCATTGATCCATGTCTGTAGCCAGAGTTTCAGGGGGTGAGGGCAGCAAGATATTAGGTCCTCCCAAAATGTAATCTTATGTTATGTTATCTCCCGCTTACTAACATCATTGATCCATATCTGTAGCCAGAGTTTCAGGGGGTGAGGGCAGCAAGATATTAGGTCCTCCCAAAATTTAATCTTATGTTATGTTAAGTCCCGCTTACTAACATCATTGATCCATGTCTGTAGCCAGAGTTTCAGGGGGTGCGGGCAGCAAGATATTAGAGCCCCCCCCCCATAATTTATCTTACTGTTATCTCCCGCTTACTAACATCATTGATCCATATCTATAGCCAGAGTTTCAGGGGGTGAGGGCAGCAAGATATTAGGTCCTCCCAAAATTTAATCTTATGTTATGTTAAGTCCCGCTTACTAACATCATTGATCCATGTCTGTAGCCAGAGTTTCAGGGGGTGCGGGCAGCAAGATATTAGAGCCCCCCCCCAAAATTTATCTTATGTTATGTTATCTCCCGCTTACTAACATCATTGATCCATATCTGAAGCCAGAGTTTCAGGGGGTGAGGGCAGCAAGATATTAGGTCCTCCCAAAATGTAATCTTATGTTATGTTATCTCCCGCTTACTAACATCATTGATCCATGTCTGTAGCCAGAGTTTCAGGGGGTGACGGGCAGCAAGATATTAGAGCCCCCCCCCCCAAAAATTTATCTTACTGTTATCTTCCGCTTACTACATCATTGTCGATCCAATTGTCGAGTTTCAGGGGGTGAGAGCAGCAAGATATTAGTTCCTCCCAAAATGTAATCTTATGTTATGTTATCTCCCGCTTACTAACATCATTGATCCATATCTCTAGCCAAAGTTTCAGGAGTGAGAGGGCAGCAAGATATTAGGTCCTCCCAAAATGTAATCTTATGTTATGTTATCTCCGCGCTTACTAACATCATTGATCCATGTCTGTAGCCAGAGTTTCAGGGGGTGAGGGCAGCAAGATATTAGTTCCTCCCAAAATGTAATCTTATGTTATGTTATCTCCCGCTTACTAACATCATTGATCCATATCTCTAGCCAAAGTTTCAGGGAGTGAGAGCAGCAAGATATTAGGTCCTCCCAAAATGTAATCTTATGTTATGTTAACTCCCGCTTACTAACATCATTGATCCATGTCTGTAGCCAGAGTTTCAGGGTGTGCGGGCAGCAAGATATTAGAGCCCCCCAAAATTAATCTTACTGTTATCTTCCGCTTACTAAAATTATCGATCCAAGTTCGTAGCCAGAGTTTCATGGGTCAAGAGCATCAACAAATATTACGCTCCCTTAAGATCAATCATAATAGAAATCTCAATTTCTTGATCATTTAGATAAAAAACAACTATTCTCTGTCAAACTAACTTTCTAATACTCTGCATTTTGAGCCTAATAAACTCAATATTTCTCTCTTTGACTCAATGAATAGGGCAGATGAAAAACGGTTTGGCTCAGTTACCTACCTTGTTTTGGGCTCGGTGATTTAGTACATTAATTACTGTGGTTGTCCGGACATGACGTCATCCGTCTGGGTGTCAGGGTCTGGGGTGAGTTAATTTATTGTGGGGAGGGATGACCCCTGGATTCGGATGATTGACCGAGTACAGCATCCCATACTTATTCCAAAAGCGTGGATTATTATTCCAAAATCTTGATTTCGCTTTAATGAAAATAAAAGATATTAAATATTAACACTAAGAAAAATTTTAATATATTATATATACGACTATTTTTAAACAGTTATATGTGACGAAATATAAATTCATCATTTATATTGCACGGTGTCTGATTTCTAATTATTAAATATTTATCCGCTTTTTAAATATATTTACTGAACATTCTAAAATGTTTATTCAATGTAGTTTATTTCGGTTCCTTGGTAATTAATCTTTTATATATTATTTTACTTTACTTATAAACAATAAATTGTTCTTCTTATTTTGATCTAAGTGCGCAATTCCATAGTAGTTTGTTTAAATGTGTAGGTTTAGAATGTTTTACCAATGTTTATGTACAACAGTATATGTAAGATCCGTGTTACTTGGAAAAAACTTATTGCATATTATCTAATCAGGTTCATAGCTGGAAATTGTTGAGTAGTAAATAAAATAAAGAGTTTTATAAGAGCATATATATTTTTACTAATTAAAAAATTGCATTATAATATTTTTCTTTGTAGAATCAAAAGAGTATAATCCCTTTCAAACTGCTCAGACATAAACCAGGATACCTTCTTATTCTTGGCAGAATAATTTGCGAAATGATTCGTTATACATGTATGACTCATGTCTACCCAATTTCCATTTGGTTTGTTTTTCTTTTTCATTTAATAAAATAATGGCTTATTTTTTAAATTTAAATGCATAATTGAGATAAATTAAACTCATCTTATAAAAAACAGAGAATGAATCTTGCAACTATCCACTACTTAAATTAAAGAAAAAAGGCTGACATTATTCTTATGGACCGACATTTAAGAATGTTTTAGGTTATCAGGTTCTTACTGTCCAATGATAAGAAATGAAATGTTTGCGCCATTTATACATTTCACATGAAACTGACTGTTCCTTTATGACTGTTAGACAAATTATAAACAATGTAAAATTCTTAAACATGTTGAGTGTATAAGGTAAAAGGGATTGATTCAATTCCTAAAATGAGGGTCGTCAACAGTCTTAACATTATTTTCTTTTGTTTCAGGTAATTCAAGTAAATTAGAAGCGATCTCCTTTAAAGGTACTAACTTTAAAATAAATAAAATAATGTAATATATTTGTTCAATTTTGAAAATTCTAAAAATGATTATATGTTTTATTTGGATAAAATGAAGTATACGTCGCTTGACTGTTTTTTTTATCACCCTCCTTGCAAAAAGTCTCTTATTCCAGTTGAATTAGTGACAAAGCTTAAACAACGTTGTAATTGGTTCTTCTCTTCTGTAACGTCTCTCTGCAAAAACCTGATTCTAATTACAAGCTAATCCCTTCATTAAAGGTGTTAACAGTTTTTAAGGGATAAACTTACTGAGTTTTTGTCTCGTTGAACACGCATTTAAAACCTAAATTAGAGCAGTTAACGTACGAATTTCGCTTGCATAAAACATATTAAACAAGTATACCCTAATAAAGATGTAGAAATTGTTCTGTATTAGATACGTGAATGTTGTGTAAGAAATAAGTCAAAGGACGACTCATTGTCAGCTGATAAAACACGAAATGAATGAGTACAGCACAGTAACAGTGTTATTGTCAGCACTTTGTTCAGTCTCTCATAATAGTTAGTGGAATTGATAATATTTATGCACTGAATAGAGCCCCTCTTTGTATAGATCTTTAGTGTTTGTGTTTAATCATTTTACGATAACACAGAGCTATCGATATAATTAATCGTTATGTAGTTGAGTGTCAATATCGATAGTAGAGTGTCGAGTGTTCGCGTTTGTAATTAATCAGTACTTTGTCACTGGATGAACAGATCCCATTAATTATAAATTCTGTTTCCTCTTTCTCGTCTCCTAGTAGTCTGAATTTAAACTGATCTGAAGACCTTCGTTCGAATCCTGGTTGGAGCTTAGAATTTATTTTCCTGAACCGATATAGAGACTTTTAAGAAAGTTTTCAATCGTTCCCCCTAATGTTGTTTCGGCTTAAAATTCATATTTTAGATTATTTATTGCGAAAAATTCAAATATAGAACATAACAGTCTTTACTATAGATCATGGCTTTGAAGCTATTGAGATTGAAAATGTTACACATAGTTAAGCAAACACAATTTTGCAAATGCGATATTGCAACATGCTGTTTCAGTTGAACTTATATTGAGAATGGGCAAGCAATAATAAGTTATAAATAGTTTTAATCATTATATAATTTTGAAAACAAGAATAAATTTATTCAGAAATGTTTTATAGCAAATTTGTTATACATTCCCTCGTTATTTGATACAAAGTAAATATCAACAGGTACATGAAACGATAGTTAGTATAAATCCAAGTATTCAGTGGTTTTGTAACTACAAATCAAAATAAAAGATTTGTCTACGCCATGATGCACATAGGGATATTCTGTTTGTTATTCCTGTATCAATTAAAGGGCCTTGTATTTCTTGAAAATTATGTAATAGCTCATACTGACATTTAACAGTGAATTTTATAAGTGAAATTAATTGAAATAAATGCAATATTAGGTAGTATTTTTATCATAATTAACACTATAATATACAGTAAATGAACATTTTTAGTCAGATGAATGTGATGACTATCATAGGATTGCAAATCATTAATGTTTCTTTAAACTTTTATTTGGAAACTAATTATTTATGACTTAAACTGGTGATGTGATTCTTAGATTAGACGCTCCGATTTAACACAATTCGTCAAGCAAATACAGGAATAATTAGCGCTCTCCCCAAGCAATGAAGCTGTACAGTTGATGAGCGGTTCTCAGTAATGATTCATCTCTTCGCTGAATAGAACTCCAGAGCTACAGTTCATTACACGTCCCTGCAGGAGCTGGGTATTTATTCTACAATTACAGAGCTATTTCTGCTATGTATACAACTGCAACCAATAGGTCTGATGTGATGAGCTTAAATGAATCGTCTTCTACAGTTTGGTCGGAAATGTCAAATATTTGTTTACCTCTATTATCTACTCGATAACGGGTGAATAAATCGTCGCCTTTACCTTTTAAAGGTTGAAAAATGTCCTTCTTCACACAAGGAACATAAAAATAAAATGTTTTGGTGTATCAGAGGAATGGTCAACTTTTGGTTAAAAATAATCTATCTTTTGAAAAATGAATGGGTGGGCTCAAATGTCCAGATTCACAAAAGCCATTGATTGTTGGAACAAGCAAGTGTTTACATTAATAAAAATAACTATATGTATCTATTGCATAGGTAATGTTTCGAGTTCATTACATCAAATATATGAGGAGTAATCTAAAATGTGGTTTTTAAATTATCTATTACAAACTTTATATGTATAGCGTGAAACTTATCGATCACCAGCCGCATCATATAAAATAGTAAGCAACTTTTCTTCGTTTGGATAGAGGATTAAGTAAATAGCAGTTTTTCATAATACTTTGCACATAAATTTATACCATCTGCTTAAGATTATATAAAAATCTATTTATATAAAAGGCTTACTAAATTTTCCATTTTAAATTCAATATTGTTTCTAATTCATTAAAATCCAAAAGTCCTATTATTAGCTAAGAGTTAGTGAAGCCTGTCACTCGAGGGACTTGAGACTCAGCTAAGTTCGTCATTTTTTAAGTGTGAGTCTTGCATAGATGAGTAAAGTTTAGCGAAGTAATGTGGGTACTATTAACATTTTCTTTATGCTCCTCTTCTTCTATTTTTATAGTTTGTAAACGTTTTCGCTTTATTTGGGTACACTACTGGAAACTATGAATACGACCAAAGACAATGAATACGATAGTTAAGTTGTTGAGGTTAATTTAACTACCGATGTATGGTAGTTAATTAGGACAGGAATCTCGTTAATCGGTTCATGCCAAGCACTACAGTAATTAGATTTCGAATCCAATTATTGTCAATTATAAGGCTTGGCTGAATTGACCTGTGTACCCTCCGAGCAGTTTACTTTGAGCAGTGCTATTAAATAGAATTTTTCATGTGTAACGACCGTTTCGTGGCAGCCATGTTGTCTGTTCACAAAATTATTCCTTTTCACAGAGGCGTTGCTTGTGTTGGCTTGAAATTAAACAATTCAAGAGAATTATAAAAACTCTGTTGTTTAATAGAAAAGGACGCATTTCCCCTCTACGAGTGATGGAGACTGGCCAGTTTGATATTTTTACCAAGCTAATTGAAATTTAATAATAATTAACATTTTTAAGGAACATGACAAGTTTCTTTTTAATTTTAAATATTGTTTGGCCTCTCCCGCATTATAACACGTGACTTCCGGTTAGAGAGCCACAGTTTTATCTCTAAGCTACGGTGAAGTTATTGCTGTACAGAATTTCACAGAGTATAAAATCACTATGGCAAATCAATAAATCTATACTACCAGTTAAAAATCTAATGGTTTCTGTCTTTTTGTTCACTAAAATTGACCAGTAAAAATAATTAATAAAATTAATCCTTTAGCTAGTAAACCTATAACTAACTAAATAATATCTACTTGCGTAATTCCATTTTCCCACTTAAGTAACAAGACCGTCAAGGAACTCGTACGTTCCAAAGGAAAGGTTTTTGTGCTAAAAGTTAAAAAAAACCGTTTGAAAGGAATAGAGAAACTCGTACATACACAAGTTCGGAAACCCATCAAGTGAAGTGCTAGTTGATAAGATCAATACGGATTACACCATTCTGTGCTCTTGTGCTTCAATGGCGACTGTAATAGGTTATTTTCCTTATACGAATTTCCTGATAATATTTTTAATAATCCACACACGACGTATGGAAGGCCTAAGAGTGACTAATTATTAATACTCATGTTATATCACCTTTTCAAGAAGAACTGCAGGATAACTGCATGAAATGTCATGATCATCAGTGCCGGCTGATGTCTCATGTATAATCAACAAGGTATGTGCGCAATGTGCGTAATCAGAGAATGTTACAACGTTTTATAACGGTTTCGTTACATGTTTATACAAAACCGAATATTTTATGAACTGTTCAGAAAACTGTATAAACAACAATGTTTAGAGGAATTTAAAAACATCACAAAACACATACGTACGAGTAGGTGATTACAATAATATAAAGTGATAAATTTTAAAAAAAAATTGAAATTGTGTGAATATTTCCTCATAGCGAAATTGTTTGAAAAGAAAACTGTAAATAAAAGAAAATGATTAGATTTAAAATTAAACACTAATTATTAAAAGTAAAGAGTAGTTCTATTTAGTTGGACGACGAGTGCAAACCTATTGTGATCTGTATTTTGTACTTCATTAATACTAATTAGTGTTTACTTTTTATTAAGTGCATGTTTTAGAGTTAGTGTGCAAGAAACACACACACAACGTGGCTGTTGTGGTTTCTGACTTATGCGTGTCGCAACGCTCTGGTACGTTTCGTTTACTTTAACATAGCTTGTAGTCATGCATTAGTTTAGTCATTTACCCGAAGAAGATAGTTATACTGATTGTATTTTATCACTGAACGATGGCAAATGACCGGGAAAATGCTGTTTTCTTTACAATCCTTCTAATAAACTACAGTGCCTTTACGTTTGTATTATATGTTACTGCTGATTAAAATATTTTGTAATTTCCATATTGTATAGTTTTATTATACCATAAAACAATTAATATTAATAATTCTAAATTTTTAGAACTGCAAAATAATATTGTAAATATTTTCGATTATTTAATTTACTGCATTTTTAATGCACGTAAAACCCAGAAGGGAAACTTAATTTAATGAACTAAATTTTTCACAGAACTAGTGATAATATTGGAAAATCCACAGTACTTTAATTAGAATGGAAGTGCATTCTCGTTCCCCTTTCCACGTGTAAACACGACATTAATATGGCAATTTGTCGCCATTCCTGAAGCACTTCCGGTTCTGCGGATATTGGCGGGTGTATTTGCCACAGCGTCTGTAATCTCATTTGTTCTAACGTTTGCACAAGTCAGTTGGTGGTATTAACATTTCCTTTTGAAGACTGCTTCATAAACTAAAGGATTCCAAGCATTAAAACAAATTATTTCTTTTCGTTGTAATAATCTATTTAGATGACATTTACTGAGATAAATATTGACGAGGCAATAGTTTGATGGACCACTATTTCAGTCACAGGCCTCTCTAAGGTATAGTTGTTCTGTTGTCCCAATAGCTGGTGTAAACTAACTTCTCTTAAAAAGAACCAAAATTTACCTTATAATCCTGCCTGGATCTTCCCCTGTTTAGCGGTACAGGTTTATCCTTACCGGTTTTCTAGCCAGATGAGGTACAAGTACATCACAAAAAGGGAACCACCATCGAACTTAATCTTACCTCTTAATTTGTTCCCGAGAAAATCTGCAGTCAGACAAATATGCAGAAAAGAAAGTTCGACAGCTTCCTCACGTTTTGTTTCATGCCCGCATGAAAACCATTTTTAGTCGCTGGATTTTTTGAAAAATATTATTGTTAATATTGTAACAATAAAATACCCATTATTTAAATTACCGTTTGCTATCAGGCGATCATGCCGAGAACGTTCTTAAAAGTTTCATCATGAACGATTTCTATTATGTTCTTACTTGTGGTACTTTGTTTTTTGCATAATTTGTGGTTATTATTACTATTAATTTTCTGTTACGATTAATTAATTATTAAATTAACTTATAGAATTATAAAATGCTCAGTTATAATAATAATCATTAATTGTAAAATGAGACACAATAACAGTTACAAACTATAAGGATTTATAGTTTTCTTTAGTTAAGGGCATATGAACCTCATTAATAATTAAGAACCTATGTAAAGCAAGATAGCTCTGAGTTAACATAAGCCCGAAATACTATGATACATAGCTGCTTGTAAATATCAATAAATCTTTTTAAAACAATGGTATATTTTGAATTCAAAAAACACTTTTTCACCCGTCATTGGTGTAAATTAAATAGTCTCTTGTGGTTTTCTTAAATTTACAGAGTGTAAAAAGTATCAGTATTGTGTATAGAGGATAGTATTGGCTTGTTTACAACATGGCTAGAAAATAGAATACTTATAAATACAGTTTTATGATGTTGCGAAATGTACGGTCTCCTTGTAAAAATAGAATCAATTCTGAAGAATAATTTTATAAACATAGTGAATACGAATAAAAACAGATAGATTTACAGAAATACTCTTCGAATCAGGTTTCGAATGAAAACTTCAGAAAGTTGCAACTGTAAACTATATGAAAACAGTAATTTATAATTGTATTTATAATATATAATATATATACGAAAGAAGTTACAATTACTACTAAAGAGTTTGCCCAATGAGTTAAGACGATAATGAACCTGAAATAATTTTGTACCCTTCAAATGTTCTCGTAATCTCCGCTTTCTGATTTAAGTTCGGCGGCTGAACTCGCTCCCTTCCGTGAACGTCTAGAAGAGAAGGTTGAATACCGGTGAGGAAATTGTTAGGTAACAGCCTTCTGTGTCAGTCTTTGAGAGATGGAATCGAAAAATTATTTAATTACCGTTCAAGAAGTGTAACGACCGTCTTTAAAACTTTCATTTCCCCTGCATTACCAATGGATGAAATGCAATGCAATTTTCGATACTTGTATTATAATAATTTTGGGTTTTGTAACCAAAAACTCTCACGTAAGCAGGAAAATCTTAAACTTAAAACATCATATAAAGTGCAAAGAAGTAATACAAGTAAATAAGATTAATTTGACTTTCTTTTTACTTGAACACTTCATTGTTATTGAAAACTTACAAACCGTAGTTAAAACATAATAATTATTTACATGTATACGTGAAGAAATAATTAAATTATAGTAATAATCAGACCAAACATCAAATCGCTATGGAGCACGGTATGTTATATTAAAAGAGATGAACTCAAAGCGGGTCCAAAGTAATAAAATTAGGAAATAAAAGTGAGTTACTGTCTGTGGTCCCTGTAATACCCATATAAATCTCTCCGAGCATCCTAACGACTCCTTGCACTTAATAAAGATTCCTTAAATTAAGATATTTGGTTAGAAGAACATTAATAACGTTCCTACTTCCGTTCCACAAACTATTAACACTTCTAAGAAACAGGCTAATTATTGAAGCATCTTTCTTGCCTCAGGTATCTGAACCTAATTTAATACTTTTTAAAGAACAATGTCCGTCCTTGACAAAGCTTGTATCGTAGAAGTCGGAGAAAAAGATGCAAATTTGAGTAGGAAGGTATGTAAAATTGTTTGTAACCAATTTTGTAACCTTTTCCACGTAACTAAATTATTTCAGCTATTAAATAATAGTACTGTAAATAAAGGGAATATTTTACAAAGCTCAATCTCCGCAATTCTGCTATTCGTGTTGTCCTACTCAAAAAACCCTACCCTTTATTTCTAATTAGCTAGTACCTTACGCTTTGACAACCAGATCTTAACCAATTGTGTATGATAAGATGTTTTTTTACTTTTATATACTATTTTTCGTTATTTAGCATGAAATGTGTATATGTGATCACTTTCACAGTATGGAAACCACTTAACAGATGCATTTTACTTACTATCTTACACTTTATATATAGACCTTACAGTAAGGTGTATATTATTTAAACACTTTAAAACTTATTTGAACACCTTTATAGCCCCACTACGGTATCCCTGTTCATGCGTGCTATATTTTATTTTTATAGATAAACGCAAGGATTGTCGACATATATATGAAGATTATTTTATTGGCTAAGCCTGGTGCAGCCAATAATATATTTTATCACTAAAATGCCCTTCTATCCACCTGGCTCAACGAGAACTATTCAAGATACTCGTATGATTTTAAAGACAAGAACTCATGATCACAGTAAGAGTTCAGTGTTTTCCAGAATTCTCGCAACCGAATGGATTGTTCTATATAACGTCCCAAATAGACTATAAAACATAAGCCAAAGTAAAATTTTATATCCATTTAATGGTATTAGTAAATCAAAAGCAACGATTACAATAATTTCATTTTGCTCTAATAAATGTTTTTTAATAGTTTGTAATGTTTTATGACTTCTCAGGCTCTTCTATAAAGTTCTGCCCATATATAAACTTCAAATTAATGTATGTACGTTTTTATTTACTATAAAAGATTCAAAAAGAGTTTCGGCATAATTATACTTCATAATGAATTACTGACATAAATCCTATACTGAGTTATCAGACTTTCAACAAAGAGTTCACAATCTCAGGAATCTACCACAAAGGTAACCTTTTCCGGTAGGAAAGTTTTGTGGAGCGTTATTTTTGAACGTCATTAACTTAAAGGTATAACTTACGAACATTTTGCATCATGAATAGCAAAGAAACACTTTAGGGGGTTCGTTTACTTCTTGAGATAAAAGAACAAGTGAAACGCTACAAAAACAGTAATTAGTTACATAATAACTCTTAATATAATCACCGAAACAACGTCAATAATTTTAGTCACCTTGCTACTGTCTTCTGTTAAGTTAATAAGTTAAGAAAATAAATTTCCAGTAATTGTTCGGTCCTCAAGAGAAGATAAGAAGTAATGGGACATCAAACGAGCAATTCGCTTGAGTGGATGTACGAGTTGATGATATTACAGAGGCGGTAGCAAATATTCCCGCCAATTCCAGGGACCGGAAGTGGCTGAGGAATGGCGGCAAATTGCGTTGGTCTCCTTACTCGTGGATTTCTGAGAGCGTAAACTGTTGGTCTTATCCACAAACAGAATTAACCTTTTACCGTGTATTCAGTTATTTTACTTCACACGATCGTGTGAGAATTCTTGTTACATTTATTTGAAAGCTTCGATTTATTTACAGCAGATTAATGTTATGATGTTATGTTGCACGAATTCTTGAAACTAGGGTATTTGCAAAGAAAAGAAACTTTCAGATTATTTAATCTCTAAATGAAGATATGTAGCAATGGGACAACAAACGAGCAATTTCATTGACCCAGTACGTTGTGAATGATGTTAATGATTATGTAAATGAGGACGATAGAGCAATTAAAGAACGGAGTACTTTTCATTTGAAATATATGACATCACCACAACAATAGCTAGCGCTGCTCTGTCTTTCGCTGGTTCTTTATGATGTAGATCCTGAATGAGTGCTTACAAAATTTTAGATTCCAAATTGTTTTTTTTTATCATGTTTTGATTAAAAAATGTGATTTATGACACTTATCTACAACATTTATCTATCAAAACTGGTTCTAGTAAATGGTAAAAGCATTAAGTATTTAAAAAATATTAAAACTTAATATAACACAAATGGAGGAAACCATTTTGTGCAACCAATTTTTATTTCAGTCAGTACCATTTTGACTGCTTAAATTCTATCATAGCAATACATTTTTCGAGTTTGTCATCTCGGAATAAACTAATGGCCTAATCAGTAAAATTTGTAATTAGGGAGATATTGTACAGTAAATAACGGGGTAGAGGGCGATTGGGGTCTATTTTATGACACCTTATTTCTTGGAAAATATCGGTTTTGACCTTCACGTAGTGAAGGGTTGAGACTGCGCGGCTCTTTAACTGAGATGTTACTGGTTCTATTCCTGGAAAATAATGAATATTTGTTGAAATGTTGTGCAGTTTTAAATTAAAAATTTTAGAACATTAAATTTTAATTGCACCGGTATTAGAAATCCTCATTTCGAACTAAATAGAAGCTATGTCAGAACTGAGATCATGGCATTGTAACTATAACATACATATTTATCTTGGTGGTGCCTTCTTAAATATAAACAGTGCGCAATTACCTTCCACGTGATATGACTTTGTACTGTGGAGGTATTTGTAACAATAAGCGGCACCAATAAGGCAGAAACGGGCGGAATAACAATCATTGTTTAATACGTTGTCGCACGCCCCACTAATATATATGCTAATCGCTCATGTATTTTGTAACGTGGAGTCGGTTGCGTCTTGCACTTCTTTCGTTTCCTTCTAGCACACCGATCTTGGGCAAATTAGGATAGTACAGTACAATTTACTAATGTCAAATAGAAGCTAGTAAAAGGTCTTTCGAGTGTATATCTGTTCGTGTATAGTGTATACCAATCAAGTATTGGTTTCGAATTAGAATGTGCATGTTTGAATTCCAGTGTCATAAAATTTTTTTACTGAAATGTATATGCAAATGATTGAGTATGCTCCAAATTTGACTATATAAATCTATAAAATACTGCATATGGACATGAATTTTTATATCTAATACGATTCTTTACATTATTTTTAGTTTTTTATCAATTTAACCTACAATTGTTCGATACCTTTATGTATTGCCTTGTAGAAACATATAGCCTAGGCCTCCACACATTCAATACGAGTATTTCTCCAAATTTAATATACCTCACATTAGACACTAGCTTTAAAAGCAAGTTGTTACTAAGTTAGTTGCTAAGTAATTTTAAAACTATTTTCCTAAAAAACTAGACCGCATTAAAATTTAATGTCATTAATTAGCATAAATACAGAAGCAACACCTGTCAATAATTACAGCCACCCAGAGATATTACAAATCTTAATTATAGGTGCAATAACTGTAATAGAGTGGCCTCTAATAACATTCTGTGGTGCGGACGGACAGACGTACTGGCACTATCATTAACATGTGAGGTGATTATACCGCACTATCACCCTTACACGTACACGCACGCAAATGTGCGGACATTAATTATTACCCAATCACAGTTTCAGTCTGCGCTGTTTCATCATCAATGCCCATAAGTAGAATGTTTCCCATAGCAGTTCGTTGATTACTTACAATTATTTTACATTTAGAAACATTTGTGTGTATTACTAATTAAAAATATAACAATAAAAACAATTACTAGATTTATTGAAGGGGGTTCTTAATATGTGTTTAAAATTATTTGAAATGGTCTTACTTAAATATTTTAGCTTAATTTTATATTTACAAACTTATGTCAGTCTCTCCACTCTCTTCTTCGTATTGATTTCACATTATATATTATATTCAACTGCTCGTTTATTTTTTCATCATAAACAAGTCATAAAATATAATAATTCGAAATGCATTAAAACAGAAATTTACTTGTGGTACTGAATGTTATAAAAAGCATATTTAAACAGTCGATTATGTTTTTCATACGAGATTGTAAACACAAGTTAGCAAAAAGTTGGAGCTGTGTTCTTTCGACACATATTGATTTATTAGGGCTTCTCCTACGTGATAGAGTTTCACCGTAAAGCATTTTTACATTCTCTTTCAATTCAACTTCAAAATTTATGAATCAATCTGGACGTTGGTTTAGGATTTGCTTTTGAAGTTCAACGACTAGTTTAGGATTTTATATGTGACCTACATTAAACAGTAATCAACATTACACTACTATTACTGTCATAATATAACATACTTCATATTTATGTATTAGAAAATGTTGATTCGTTACATCACGCGATAGTTATAGTTATCAACTAGTATATATTTATTTGATAACTAATTATCTAGTGTGTGTATCATATCCCTTTTACACCTAATGATGATGGTAGTCCTAAAGTAGTCAATAAACAAACAAATATTTAAAATCGGCTTGTGAAACCTAAAGATTAACATAGTATAATAACGTATTGTAGTTAGTGTGTTTTTACATTTAAGATGCTGAGCCATTGCAAACGATGAGGCATGATTGTGGGATAATGCCTTATACAAAGTTACACAACCGCCAAGAATCAATCCAGGGATTATAAAACGCAGAGAGGATACACTTTGACGCACTGCCGTGCAGTTGGGCACTTACTTCGGAACCTCTAGTGAAGCACAAAAAAATAGATCAAACGATCTCAACTTCCTCAACTATAATTGAATAACAAGATAAAAATGTAACAAGATAGGGAGTGAAAAATGACCAACCATTGCTGAGAATTTAAAGAACCTTTCAGTAAGTTACAAGGATACATCAGTTTCTTCAATTCTGACTCGATTTCTATAACGTCAGCAACATTAGAGAAATGCAGTGAAAGTAAGAAAATAGAGGAAATGTAGAAATAACATTTGTATTCTTAGCATTATCCCCAATTCGTTCAACTCCAGCAAGGCGGACTTCCTGACTCCAAACTACTCCCGCAGCAGTATTATGGTTTTCCTTCATAGAGAAATT
This sequence comes from Homalodisca vitripennis, assembly GCF_021130785.1. Classification (NCBI taxonomy): domain Eukaryota; kingdom Metazoa; phylum Arthropoda; class Insecta; order Hemiptera; family Cicadellidae; genus Homalodisca; species Homalodisca vitripennis. The sequence goes on from NC_060208.1 coordinate 86,696,984, forward strand.
CTTATGGTGCCTCGGAAACTCGTAGCAATTGTTTCTGCAGCCGTGAAGTAAAATCCAAGTCACTAAGAACACCGCGCTTTCAAAATATCGCTATCCATTTTGAAAGTCTTCCCAAACATTTGTCGTAATCTGTTTTTTATGGGGTTTATGAGGTGTGAACAAAAAATACCGTGAAAACATTTTTATTTTAAAAAGTAATAAACTTACACTGAATTCGATTCAATCCCCTTTATATTACTGTCTTTGGCTGCCAATGCACTTATTCTAACGTTTAATCCATGACTGATAACATTTCTGGAAGGTTTAGTTTGGAAGAGATGTCAATGTCAGGATTATCGGTTAATATGCTTTGAACGGTACGGAACGATATGTTAAGGTCATCCGGTAGCTTTCGCATAGTTATTCGCCTGTTTTGAACTAACCATTGTTTCTACCTGTTTGTTGCACATTGTCGCCTTTTTTAGGTTCATAGGCGTTCCGAACGCTGCTCGTCTTCAACCGACTCATTTCCGCTTTTAAATCTATCATACCACTCGTATACTGTCTGCTGGTCTACTGCATTATTGCCATACACACATTTTAACATTCCGTGAGCTTCTTTGGCATTCTTTTGCAAGCTAAAACAAAATTTAATGTTAATGAGTTGTTCGAAATTCATGATACATGACAGACACAGTAAACACGACCTCACTCTAGCGGCTCTGGCAGTCGGCTGTCGAGCTCCAACGTGTTGAAACTTGTCGCTGCCTGCTTCAACAGATCACGCTACTAGAAAAATTACATCATATTTATGTAGCGTCAGCAGTTGCCCCTATAAAAATACATTCACCGTATTTTTTTACACTTCGTAAAGGTAGTAAAAAAAACCAATATATTTTCCCCAATATGTGTTTTCCAATATGTTTTCCCTTCTCGCCAATATATTTTTGGGGCTTGTTTACTGGAAGATAAATAGATACTCTCTTCACTGATATCATTCCTTGAATCGAGTTACATTGTATTTTATCCAACTTTTTACACAAAGTGGACACATTTTCTACTGTTACAATATTTAAGAATCTTATCTTAACAGTGTTTACTCAACCATCTCCAAAACAAATCCTCCTTTAATTTTACTAGGTTTTTCAAGTCGAAGTAATCATGGATTGCCAACAAGGGCAACAAATTAGACAGAATAAATCTGTCACTTTTCTAAGAGCAACTTAAATAAAGCAACACTCGTGAACAAAAGCACCCTTCCCTAAGTGAACTTTCAATTAGTCGTCAAAGAAGGGCAATAACTCACCCTAAATTAACAAAGAGGCTTAAAGGGCGTTCTCTTCACACCCTTTAGCGACCGATTCAGACTTAGGAGATCCCAATAAAACATTTTAAACTGTGTAATAGAAGTTTCAACTAAGCCTCTTAAATTCATTACTTTTATTACATCTTTAATAAATTAATTAAAGATACATTCCCTATTAATGAAGGATATCTTATATTACATACCTCATATAAAATTTTACTTTAATAGGTGGTTTTGTTCTGGGAATATAAGAAATACATTGCAGGTGCAATTTTCACAACAGCAAATTTGATCCCAGAGCAGATTATTTCTCAAAATAAATAAAATGACTACACGATAAAAATCTTTGTCGAACTCGAACGGTTGCACATGAATTGTATTCCTAACTGCGGCTTCAAAAATCTCATTTGCACAAGTGTTTAGCAAACACTTCATTGTGCTAAACACGCACATGCTCGAATATTCACACAGTAGAAAAACAGCTATATGGCAATTTAAAATGAGGAAATTTTGTGAGTGTAAGTAAATGTTTAATAAATGTCAAGGTTGTACTTTATATACTAAATATCATGGAATACAGACATTTATTTTTTATTTTGTAATTATTTTTCTTTATATAGATTTCGGCTGGTATATATTTATCCATTGAGGCCTTGTTCTAAAAGCCATTCTAGTCAATCTGGTCCTTAAAATTCCCTTTAAAGGGTGTGATGATTTTTGCATGACAAATTTGGCCAATAGAATGAAAAGGTTTTGGGACCATCAAGAACCATAATTTTGACAATAGTACATTTGAACTGATCATAACAACTTATTTATATTTAGATGTAGATTTTTAATAATGTTCAAATATTGGTTATTTAACAAGATATCTGTATCAGCTTTCTATGTAGTGAGTGCTCTTTTTCTGAATTTCTGAGGATAAAATCATTTCTGCGATGGAACCCGGTGGCACTCCTATCTTTAAAACTTAAAATGTAGAGTAATATTTCGGAGAAATATGAAGTAAACTACTTACAGCTATGAGCCTATTAGCCCTATGAGTACATCATGCATGTTCAGGAACGCCGACATAAATTTGGTGTACATATTTAAAAAAATAATACATTTATATAAATTGTATTCGTATTTTCTTATAAAAACATTTATTTGTTTCTTTAATTACTCTGTGTCACTCGTTTCCTTATAACAGTTGTAAAAATATGAATTCTTTGGCGGTAAGGAAAACAATGTATGTTATTTAAATAGAATGATATCCTATACAGTCAATACTGTATCACATTTTAATATGACATGCACACAAATCAAGGTATCTTCAATTTAAAAAGCTAGAGAGTTTTGGCACTATACCCTAGATATTCATGATAAAACATTTATGGATTAGGGATAAAAATGCTCTCGTCATTTATGAACACAGTTACTAAGAAACTCACAAATTATTGTAATATGCAAAGGTATCAATGGGATCCCTCATGCAGCCATACAAAACAGTTCTCGCCATTACTGAACAAAGTTACAATGAAACTCAAATTATTGTAATATGCAAACGTGACAATGGAACACTTCATGCAGCCATACAAAACAGTTGTCGTCATTACTGAAAAAAGTTACAATGAAACTTACAAATTATTGTAATATACAAACGTGACAATGGGACACCTCATGCAGCCATACAAAACAGTTGTCGTCATTACTGAACAAAGTTACAATGAAACTTACAAATTATTGTAATATACAAACGTGACAATGGGACACCTCATGCAGCCATACTAAACTGTTCTCGTCATTACTGAACAAAGTTACAATGAAACTTACAAATTATTGTAATATACAAACGTGACAATGGGACACCTCATGCAGCCATACAAAACAGTTGTCGTCATTACTGAACAAAGTTACAATGAAACTTACAAATTATTGTAATATACCAACGTGACAATGGGACCCCACAAATTGTACTATGTGAACTATTGCAATATGCAAATGTGACAATAGACACTTTATATTGCAATACAAAACTGTTCTCTTCATTTCTTTACAAAGTTACAATGTACCTCACAAATTATAGTACGTGAACTATTGTGATATGCTAATGGGACAATAGACACTTTATACAGCAATACAAAACTGTTCTCTTCATTTCTGAACAAAGTTACAATGAAACTCACAAATGATACTACGTGACCTATTGTAATATGCAAACGTGACAGTAGACACTTCATATATTCGTACTAAACCTGTGTTGCGTGATCGATTATCTTGATATCGGCATCATTAAGGTCAGCGGACATATGGTTTTTGTGGACACATTTTGTTATACATCGTTGATATTTGACTATATTAATTCTATATACATATATATTGCACATATATATATATATATATATATATATATATATATATATATATATAATAAGCAATCTAGAATATTCGTTTTTTTTTTAAATAGTATATGTTTAAATAACACCTTCGCAACTATTACAGGTATCTTCAACTTGACTTCTATAAATACCTAATCACCTTCGTCAAGTTATTTTATATTAGCAAATATTTTAACATACAAGTCATCATTTGAACTTCTTGGTTGTTGTATTAATTATACCGTCTAGAAATTACATATTATCAAACGTCAATATAGTGTTTTAACACAAATTCTTATATTAGCTTTTCATGCTGAGAACAACCCCTTTTAATTTTAATTTATCCTTTTCAACGCTTTAAAAAATTTCTTAATATGATTAAAATTATAACATTATTGCATAGATTGTTACAAAAAAATAATACGCAATGCTTATAATTCGAGAATAGCTTAGGCTATTCAGTGTATGAAAATTAAACCTTATCAAGCACGGCAAAAGGTAATAAGTAGGCTCCTTACAATAATTAAAATAATACCATTTATGTAACTGTTGACTAATCGTGTATATAAAAATTAAAAACCGACAAATAATTCCTTTCTTGAGAACAAAATACGGGGACCAGCATCGTGTTTAGAGTAAAACACTAATTTAACCCTATGTCACAACACATTTTCTAATTGAATTAATAAGTTAGTCCTGGTATGTAAGAAATGGTGGTCGAAAATACCAGCTATCCTGAAATAATATATTTACAAATTACTTAAATTACTAAGAAATTATTATCCAATAATTATAGATTAGTTCGGTTCCGATGGTGCAGTGTCATATTTTCACTGTAAATTTGAAAGTTCACCCCACCACTGTGAGTTGGGGTAGTAGTAAGTGAGATGGCGAGTTAGGGCGTGAGGTCCGGGGTGATTCATATTAACTCTATCATCTGGTGACAGGAAGTAGTAATCAACCTCTGGACCTGATTGTATCAGGCTTGCAGATTATCACTCAATACGGTGTCCAGGGCTTGTCAAAGCCGACGTATTTGTCATCCCTTGTAGTTGAGTGGTCAGCACCTCAGCTTATCACCCCATCCATGGTTTAAATCCTAATATGTGTACACACTACAAAAATCAACATGTAAGTCTGGCTTGAATTATTGTGGTGAAATGTTGTAACTTCAAATAATGCACACAAAAAAACCTTATTTTTGATAAAGGCAATGGGACTCATTGTGGAAGAGTATTCTTCCGAATATTGAAATTGTAATTTTAGGAATTATAAACAAGTGCTTTATACATAAATGTTGGGTTTTAAGCGGGACTTCTATAAATTCCTCACATTGCAATTTCGATTTAAATTTTAATAGTATTTATTATTGTTTGGTTATAAACCTCAGCCATTGTGGCAGTTTTCTGCCGACACAGAATAAACGCTAATTAGCTTAATTTGCAATAAATACGATAATAAAAATGTTATTTGTACTGTTTATTTTTATTATGCATGTATTTATCGACAGATTTAATTAAATTTTGTGGGGAACCTATGCTTATAATAAGGTGGAAACATGCTCTTTTGACGGAAGGTTGGTCGTGCCAATTCGACCTGTTGGGATTCTCGAACAGAGGTGAAAGATAACAATCTCTGCCTTATATATTTGTCCTATGGATAAGCAAATTAAAATTACAAAAATATCGTTGTACAGAGACGTTTATTCGTTAATATTAAATAGTATATAGTAGCATTTGTGTTTAGAGCACTAGAAATCAATCTTGATTGGGCGACATATTTTTGTTTGTGTTTGTTTTACCTAAGTTTCACCAAATCCCGTGATTTTCATTGCACGTTCACAGTTTACATTACTTGGATATTTTTGGTGTTATAGTTTGTTCCTCATTTTTGTATATGAATGTTTATGAACAGTAGCGTTTTCTACCATTAAAATTGCGTCAACATATAGGGTAGCCATAAAAATAAATTATTGAATATTCTCTGAATTTTTTAATAATGCACACATTGTTAGTAATTGCCGTATAGTGCCAACTTACCTTGAGAATCGTAGCGTAATAATGACTTAGGATGTACGTATCGCAAATTACAAGAATGTACTGTTAAAATAAGTATAGCTGCTGGGAATGTATAAAGCTGTTTTTAAAATTGTATTCATGGTACACGCTATATATGCAAGTGCAAAGTTTCAAACTTGTGGTCGAGAAAGTAATAAGTTTGTAATAGAGAAACGTGTACCGGCAGACAGATGGGAAACTAACCGTCGTAGGATATACTGGTATAATTATAGAAACTATTAATGTTTTGCAGAAAATATTACACCCATATTTTATAGGAACTTGTTTTTATAAGAACACCTTGTAAAACACATCTTAAAGTATCATTAATTTCCTGTATTCGTTGAGTAAAGTACATTGTAACCTTTAAATTAAGGATAAGTATTACTCTCCTGTTTATAGAACTTACGTAAAATGTTTTCATAATTTGTATTTTTATAAAAATATTATTTAACTTTTATTATAGATAAAAAAGTTACAAAATTAATCCAATCTATTCCCCTTTTTGATATTTTTCAACTTTTCTCTAAAACTCTACTAACAATACAAGTTTGTAATATATGTACGTAATGTGTCTTACATTGAATTCTTTTGGCATTGTAGAAAGGATAATTTACACTAGCATCAGACACAATTTGTCATTTCGAAGGAGCAGCAAGTCTGATTTGCACTGATGAGGGCTACGACTGTTATTAAGTTTATAAAATTATAGCGAACAGAGAGTATAGACCATGAACTCGTACTTTACTGTATCAGGTTGACAGATATTTAATATTTCCAAGAATGAAAGCCGAGGATACAAACGAGGACAGAGCGACGCAATCAGACAGATTTTTTCAGAGATTAATATAATTTTAAATATTTTATACGTAATTGATTGGATTTTTGCATTCTTGTCACATCAACGCTTAAATAATATTTTCCTCAAGTACGTCTTCTTCCATTTAACATGATCCTAGGACTCATATATATTACATAATAAATATCCTCATTAGGAAAAATAATAAACTCACACTTTAAGATTCCTCACCCTAGTCTAAGCTATCAATCAAAACTCACGGAATGTTGCACGAAAATTTAAATTGGAATATCTTCTAATGGAATATCTATCACTTATCTCATGCGCATATGACGTCCCTGTTATTGAGCATGAAATTCCATGCGAAGCCGCGGGTAAATGTTAGTTCTGTATTATTATAAAAATGGAGAAAGCATAACAATTTTTGCTTTTATATCATAGTTCCATTACATTCTTATTATTTCTTATAATGTTTAGCTAAAATTCAATACGTAACAGGCTTCGCTGAAGTTTAATGCAAAATTTCACATCTCAACATACATGGGCAGACAAATGGAAGATAACATTTTCCAGTCCTCTTAAGTGATAGGCTTTGCCAACGCTCGGCCAATGAAGGATTTCAATAATACATATAAAAGTCTTAATTTAATGTAAACATTTAAGTTAGACCAGACCACAATCAAAGGTCAACCTGATATACAATAAGCCTCTTTTGAGCAACTCCTAGAAATGTTAATAGATCTCATATAAAAAACGCCCATTTCAGAAATTTGACTGTAAAATGTACGGGTAAATTGTCCATTGTTTGACACTTGCATACAAGCACATTATGAACACAAGAGTAATGCAGTGTGCGATAGAGACTTAGCCTTTCTCAGCTAAGGAGAGACATTAAAACTAATGATTGTTTGAACAGCAGTTACGAGGAAACGTAGTGTTGTATCTGGAGTTAGATAAATTAACATTGCATTTAACATGTAAATTAAACTTTGCTCTTTAAAGAAACATAAGTCTGTGTAGCATTTTGTTTCAATAACAATTACGTTGTTACATTGCTATTCATTCGATCATCCTAATAATATTATAGATGCGAAAGTGACTTGACTGGTTTGTTTTGCTGTTTTGCGTAAACTATCCAACGTTATTTTCTTTTCCAAAATCTACTTTTTGATCAAATTTGGTTTCTGTAGGTATATTTTTTTCATGGGAGCTACAAGGTCGAACTACTATGTCACTATAAATACCTTAAAATGAAAGTGCATTGCAACGGCCGTAACTTGACGTTTTATACCCAAAGTATGTTTCTGAGCCCCTTACTCATGTGTGTATATATATATATATATATATATATATATATATATATATATACATATATATTTATGTTAGAGATGTAGCCTCGAAAAGTGTTTTATAATAAGTAACATAATATTAATAAACTTTTAAACTTTTATTTTTCTTACTATGTACATTTCGGAATCATTAATTTCGGCTCTTGAGTTATAACATCTAGGATTATGGTATATAGGGTTCATCAGTGGATATCACTTTGCTAGATGAAGTGAGAGAAAATTCGAAATTAAAATTCTTCACAACATAAATGGTTTCTGTTTCCTTGATGTTCAAGTATACCATGACGCTTTCCATCGTTCACACCACAATCGGAGGGTGACGGTATAGATGTATCCAATGCCATCTAACTGAAACCGCTCATGAATTGACCTCATTCCTTGAGACATTCTGGATTTACACCAAGCGTGATGATACTGTTTACAGTAAAGTGGTAGCGTCTTCATTCCATTCGTCTTAAAGATGGACACTGATAAACTCGATACGGTCTATCACATCAGTATGCCTTTGAGGTGATGAGTGGAGTATGAATAGTTGTCATAACTTCGCAACAATAAAATACATTAATGGTAACAGAAACAAACCCCAAGACTTCTCCTCAGGCTGCATCAACGACAGAACTACACAGTATGCAGTGAAATAAGTTCAGATTTTTTAACACTAACTTGATCAAACAAAATCAGATTGTGCTGAAGGAAAGAAACAAGTTGAATATTGTGAAGGGGGGATATATTTCAGTTTTCCAAATTCAATTTATGTTATTTTTTTATCTATCTTCTTCCTTCCCGACTTGGCCACCAAAGTAAATTTACTCTCTAATTTAACCTGAGAATATTGTTGAATATTCTTTTTCTCTGTCTCAGATAAATTGTTAAACCCAGCAAGAACAATTTGCCATATGGTTCATAATCGCCAAAGTCTTCTTGGAACGTGTGATCGTAGTGAGATTATATCTCGTTTACTTAGGTATGATTGGAAGTTCTCCTAGGAATTCTTCAGTAGGTAAATGACAAACAGACCTTCTGTTAGGTGGTATCAGTCAGTCACTCCTGGATAAATTGCTGACCTGTTTATCATTTAATACGCAGTGAAACAACCACTACTACCAACACTCACGAAGTTAAATTACCCAATTTGGTAAGTAGACAAACATATCTCCACAGGGTAACAATATGTGAACGGCGCAGTGCTCCAATATTAGCTCTCTGCGCTAGACATCAGTAAACAACCGAGTAATATCAGTAATGAACAAACCCAGCACATAACATGCATGTATCATCTGTAGTGTTTGTTTAGCTTGTTCGATTTTAACTCTACGACCCTTTTCCGTGGATAAACAGTTGTTTGTTGACACCACTTTGTTATTCTAGTTTGGTTTTTGTAATGATAACTTCATACTTTTTTTAAATTAACAATTTACGTATATATATATATATATATCTTAAGGTTCGTCTAAGAAAATGAAATTGGTTTAATTCATGTCCCTAATTGATGTAATTAATAATTTAGCTACGCAAACGGAATTTTTGAAATTGGTTCAGGGTGTTTTGTGTCAACTGAATGAAATCTCTTCGAGTAAATCTCTGTTATTTATTTGATTGCTTATTTTAATAGCTGTTACTTTTTAAATTACTTTAATTCATTATAGTTAACAGTAATCTACGAGAAACTGCAGTGGGTGAGTGGGAATTAACCTGTTATTATCCAAAATCCACTGATAATTCTTAGCAAGTGATGTTAATCAATAGCGCAATGAGTAATTGTTAGGAGAATAATTCTATAGTTTTATATGAGTCAGAACCATAGATATTCCGGTATTTACTGCACAGTTGTTTGCTTATTGGTAGAATTACTTTACCCATTGCCCTATCCGTATTTTCTTACCAAACTTGGATTATGGTGGCTCTCATATAATAGTATGCCCAAAGCCAATAGCCTTTGTTTTTTGGTATAATTATTCACTAAGTAATCGTTATGATTTCCTACTAATAATTTACATTCAGTCATATACGAATCGTTGTTTTGTCAACAAAATTGTAAAGTTTTTCCATAACTTTTGTTTTTTTAATCTTTTAAAGAAAGAGTATATATACAGTGTGCATACTGAATTAATTTGTAATTTTCAATACTTATCCAATGTATGTTATTTTGATAATCAGTTTATCCTACGTCATTTAAATAAAGTTAAAATTGTAATAAACAAATTTATTCTATGTTCATTGTCTAATATTCGTATTCTAATTGTTTTCTCCATCTTATCCATGTGCAATCACTGCTCCGTATTCGTGACAACCATATTCACTATCTCATATAAATGCTATAACCATATTCATTGTCTCTTATCTGTGTTTCAACCATACTCATTATCTAGCATGAATATTATAAACATATTTACTATTCTATATCCGTGTATCCTATCAGCGTTCTAATCATAGGCATATTCACACTCAGGTATCCTTCTTTACTTGTTACGCATGTTATGTATCGTAATTAAATTGAATCGAAATGATATCAATTGGTCGTTGCGTTAACAATTTACAATAATAACTTTTTAACGACTCTTGTAACACTCTGTATATTTGCGACAATGTACATTTTATACAAATACCCTACGATATTTAGACCAGTGTACCACCGGCAGAGAGCGAACTACACCTGTAGTTTGGTTAACTTCCCCTTCGCCAAAACCGAAACACAATTAAACCCACGTTGCGGTATGTCGCCTGGAGTAGGCAAGGGGTAAGGGGGACACTGATGTGTGAGGGGTGAAAGTGGGGAAGAGGAGTGGATCCGTATTAACCCCCCCCCCTCCATCACTGGACAATTACTCTGTAATGAATAAACCGTTGTGGTAATGTCCCCCATATCCCAGGTGGTTTAAATTGCGCACAGTCAACGTTATGGGATGGTGATTTCAGTAAATGTATTTTGGAGTTTCTTAATTTTACATGGCAATGGTCAGACGTCAGTTAAAAAATCATTCGCTTATGTTAGTCATCATTCTTCCTTATACCTGTATCTAGTGGTTCCCCAAAGTACATACATATTTTACATCTTAGTTGTATTTAGCGTGTAACTAGTTATGTTCTCTGATTAAGTCACCTTCGACAGTACAAGATAATCTATACAACAGCAAGGACTGCTGGTCCTGTATTACATATTTTCAGTTAAGAGTTGTCGGTTTGTATCCTTTTGATCATCTACATTCTCTTCTTTTCCTATTTCCAACTTCCATCTCTATAAGTTTATGTTTACGATTAGAATCCTTTATCTAAAGGTTAATAACTTTGCATTTTTCAATATAGAGTAGGCCTACTATTTATCCGTACAATTACTGGGATAGTTACAGTATTTTCCTTCAGTATTATTACTTGATTGTATTGAAATAAATGAACTAGGAGTTTAATAAAATGTTAGTGGACAAATAATGACAAAAATGCTTTACATCTGAACATTAAAATGTAAATATTTATTCTTCTCCATGTTTACCAACTTCCACGTTCTTGCGCTTTCCTTTCTCTGAAACTTTCTTGAAATGGGTGGGGTCGATTTATTTGGAAAGATGAAAAGCGTCAATTCTTGAATGCTTTATGCATGAGGGGATGCTTATTACATAACATGCCATGAGAGGGTTGCGGCACCCTCTTTTCCTCGCCCCCCTCCAGAAACCGCTAAACGACATCGTTCTTCAGATGACGTAAACGCTTCATGTTTGTAAAGGGTTTATTAATGACTTCAATGACGCTGATGTAAGTTGTGCACCCTCACGAGGGTTGTTGCTAACCACTTGCCTCGTGACTGCCGAAGTCTGTAAATCCAATTATCTTATCCCTAGAAACAAAAAACTGTATCCGTGTTTTCTCTTTTTATTAAAACTCATATTACACGTGTTTTGGCATCATGGTAATCCATATAGACAGTAATCTATGTGCAAAACAACTAAAATTATTCACATATTGTAAAAAATAAAGTCATTTATGAATATTAGACATATAATTATAAAGTCAATCGCAGGTAATTGTGTATACTAAAGTATTTACTATCATTTTAACATAACATTTATTATTTAAAGATAATAAATGTTACCATTGATCATATCCCAAAGGTATTCAAAGTACATGGTGATTTCCAAAGTCAATAAAAAAGGAAAAAGTTTAAATAAAAATAAAAGTTGTACATTTATCTCAATTCTATTCTAATATCGTAAAGAACACATTTTTGCACAAACATCATATCTTTATGAAAATTAAAATAGAAGACTGAAGAATAATCAGGGTAATATGTGTCACTAGTAAGTTATATTTATAAAATGCACTAACTGAAAACTGATTATTTAATTCAGTGAATATTGACAAAAAAGTGTTTTCTAGGTTAATTCTGATCAAATTTTTAAATGTATTTTTCTCAGTACTCAATGTTCCTTTCGCATATTTATTTTACGTTAATAGCTGTATAGCTTCGACAACGCAGCTCACTGAAGACATTTACAGACTATAAAAAATAAACCCTCCTTCACCGGGTGTTTTATTAAAGAGTCTTACTTATACAACATTAATACAGACATATCGGTGTCAAATTAAAATAATATTGACATGTAGGTATCCTGAGGATGTAAATCTAAATACCAGAATAAACGCATAATAATATTTGTATTCTTTTCAATCAAAATAAGTTTTAATTATCACATGAATGAGAATAAATGAACTATATTAATCTGGACAAGCAATTGTAGATTTATATTGTAAGTGTTAGTTGTAAATAACGGACAGTTCTACTTCAAATAGTAATTTGTCAATATAAGAAACTTGCCATCACGACTGAACGATCTTTGGTACATCTTTTGTGCAAACGAATCAATTTTTGAAAATTGATATACACTGTTATTAAGAAGACCAAAATTTTAAGATTGCAAGTACAATTATTTATCCACACTTATCTTCAATTTTCTTTTACTATAATATCAGTCATAAAAAATAAAGAGTTATAGTTCAATAATTGGATTTGGACATTATTTTTCACTGACGTGAAGAACTTCTGATCTTGATTTTCTATTGATAAAATAGTGTGCAATTTCTTGTCCTACTTCGCATAGTATTACTTTGTCAATGTAAAAAAAACAAGTTCTTATTATTTTATTTAACTGTAAACTTAATTTTATCAATGCCTAATTTTTAAGCTGTAATATAAAGTACTTTATGTAAAACCTGTATCCACATGATCTTCTGAATGGCACATACACCATAAAACAATGATTAGTCCCAAATTTGTTGGAAGTGTGTGAACGTGTGCAGTGCGGTTTACGGCAGGATCACCCCTGACACCGTGATAAGCTTCTAAACCACAGTTTACGGCTGCAGCCATCATCCTATCATGGGTTCGGGATATCCGCATTCGATTAATATGCAAGCTATGTGTCTCAATTTACCAAACAATACTAGATGATCGCTAAATTTACGTTTCATTAAGAAACCCGTCTTTCACAAGGATGTGAATATGTATGTGATGGAATCTCTCCTAATTAAGATTTCTAGGAATGAAATGAAGTACATCTGTGTATTAAATATGTGCTAGATTGAATTAGCTTATTAAGATTTCGTAGGATTAAATTTTTTACGTTCCATTAGCATTCATTTCTTCTTTATTTTTCCTCTATTAATGTTCTATAAATCAACGATCATATTTGATGTTTCGAACGATGTTTCGTTCATCAATAGATATTTTAAAATCTTTGTTCAGCGTTATTCTTCTATTATATCTTTAGGAGCAGTGTAAAGCGTGATCCATCTTGAGGTATGCATAAATCGTTAAACATTGTTAATGATAGTGCCATAAAATCTGAGGATCTTCGTGTTGTCTTATAGGGGTTCTCTAGAATCCTCTGTTGATGACTGTAGGTATGTCATCACTGTCGTTTAAAGTTATTCTTCCGTTATATCTTAATAACAGAATAAATAAGACAGTACCTCAAAATAGATCACGTATTAGTCAAGAAACGTTAAAAACTGGTGATGATAGTACCATTAAATCTGAGGATCTTCGTGTTGCCTTTCAAGAGTTCTCTAACATCCTCTTTTGATGACTGTAGGGTCCACCTTATTTTCGTTTAAGGTTATTCTTCCATTATATGTTGAGGAGCGGTATAAAGAAGACCATACCTCAAGATGGATCACGTATTGATAAGAAATCTTTAAAAGTTGCTAATGATAGTTCCATAAAATCTGAGGATCTTCGTGTTGCCTTATAGGGTTTCTATAACATCCTCTGTTGCTGACTGTTGGGTTCACCTCATCACTTAAAGTTGCAATAGAAATAATAGAAATCTTAGATTTAAAATAATTTTGTATCATTTCAGGTTATCTCCATGGAGCTAAAGCGTACTCAGAACGGCTGCATCCTTTTATCTCGGGACTATAAACTTGTATTTGAAGATAGAAACTAATGTTATCTCAGGGAATACTGTAACAAGTATGATTTAAATGTAGAATTAATTATGTTTTTCATAAATTACGGTAGTGGTGTGGACACCATCTACCTCCACCTAATTATTTTATCTACACAGCTGGCCTGGACAGTTTTAGTAGCCACTACTAAAATCTCTGTACCTGAATAGTGAAGCAGCATTAAATATTGTATAGATATCTATGATTTTTTTCTCTTATAGGATAAAAACTTATACATTTAAATTGTTTCGATTTTTTTACCTTTTTCGCTTCTTCCAGAGTAATACGATAAAGTTGTGGGTAGAGGCTACCGCCTTTGAACGTTCCATTAGAAAGGATTTTCGACATTAATCCTAATCATGTCTCAGAAGAATGAGATGCCAACTCTGTACCAGCCTCTCCAGTCAAAGCAGGTAGGAGCGGCACGCCCTTATGTCTAGGATAGGATAGCGACAGCTTTTAACACATAGGGAGCCCCAGCAACTGTTCCAACATCCATCGCAGTAGACTAGGCCTATAGATTTACCCTTGAACCTCAATATCTCGACATTTGCGGTTAGTGATGTGTTCCTACACCCATAGAGTTGCACAGATGTAAATGCCACATACGTTTTTGCTGTACCCAGCGTAGGTTCCACTGGAAAGTATAACCAGCCAAAGTGAAGCTAGTAGATATCCATATCAATTCATAGTTCATTAACGCTCTCACAATCTCTCTGTCCTCTCATTTTTAAAGTTTGGAAATCAAATTTCCAGAAGCGGATCCAAAAGTTATCGTTTCTGAAAAATTGGATTTGATATCCAATCTTCCAATAACCACCGTTAAAAAATCGTATACTCGTACTGCGAGCAAAGTCGTGGATGTTTGCCGGTTAACAAATGTTTTCGTTTAGTTATGAAATTAACAATTTTGTCTATGTATCAGTCATATTTTAAAATTTTTTATCAAAGTACTTTCATTTTACTTGTAATAATACGCTCCTGGATGTACTACAAAATTATGTTTTTTTGTATACATATAAAATTGTATGAATTGTATCAGTTATTAAGGCGACCCATTTCAGAGTGTTGTTATAACATAACCTCTTGGGTATAAATTAATAATTTATCCTTTTCTTTTTATTACACTCGTATTAGTTGCATATTGAAGATATTTTATTGTATCTTGTCATGTTGAACATAACTAAAATTTATAATTAAAACGCCAAAACTTGTTTTGTTTAGTTCAATACAACGTCTTTCAAACAATAACTTACCATAAACAAAATAGTATGTAGTCTAAATTAAATAACATAATACCGAAATAAAATTAAAACTAACACTCCATAATATACTTTTTTATTTCTGTGGGTCCTTTCGTACCCAACGAGCACATCATCAGACCACATAACTGAATAAAAGCTGGGTCTGATGATGTGCTCGTTGAGTATGAAAGACCTCAGAAATAAAAAAAAGTATATTATTGGAGTGTTTGTTTTAAATTTACAACTAATTCCAATAAGAACAGAGCTTCTAGAATGTAAAAATACTGTACAAACAATTTCAAAAAATAAATCTGTAATATTAATTAAGGATATTTTTATACACGTTTAAACTTGGATTTACTACATACAATTCTAGCTCCACTCCGAGTCCATATTTGCCAAAGCAAGTACATTATCTTCGGTACAAGGGACACCAGGTGACTAAGCCAAGTGATGTTAATGTTTGTGTTGATGTTAATGCCAGTTAATGTTAACTGTAAGTTAATGCGACAACACCAGGCCGGTACACCTGCTGCTGAGCCTCTCTGACAGTGTACAGAGCACGCGCTGCTGTGTGTAGGTGATTGTATATTATACCCCACCTTCTGCATGTTAAATTACTAAAACAGTGTTTGAACATTAATATGTTCACTGTAGCATTTAAGTTTGAGGTTTTCTTCGGTAAATTCTACCTCAAGATAAACCAACAAACTTAATATAGTAAAATATATTTTATTTAATTGTGAAAAATATTTTTCAATCAGTCAAACAGCAGCGAATCATTGATTTTTACCGAACAAGCAGTAACGTTTTGTGTGTGATTTTAGCTTTTGTGACCATCTATAATTTTCTATCTAGGATGTTTTATTTAATATTTTATATAAGAATAGTTGAAAATGGTGATTTTTTTGTTGATTCTAATGTTGTGGGAACGGGTTTTTAATGTCTAATTCGATTCACATTTATTATGAAGTGTTAAATTTTCATTTCCCAGGGTTGAGTTATTATACAGGTAACCATACAAGTATTGTTGTATTGTAATAATACAATAATTAACCCAATAGAACCGAAACATATACTTTTAATGGTCAAAACATAATTTTTTTAATATTTGTTCTTTTAAATCTTGATTTAATTTAGTAAAGTTTAACTGCATCAAAATTATATTATTTTCGCAACTGCAAATACTATTGTGTAATATATAAAGTCTTCCATTTCATGGTTTTTCCGCCGTCATTTTGATATGGAAAAACACAATTAAGATTCCTTTTAAAATAGTTTATAGCCTAGTATTACATATTAAATTTATATTCGGAACCCGCCAGACCTACGAATTTTGGCATGTTCTGTACTAAAAGATTAATTAAACATTTTTAAAGAGCTCACAAGGGATAGTTTTGTTCATTCCAGTGTTCTACAACAATCCATTTTCTCACAACCGATTTAATATACTTTATGTGGAACTGTATATATATATATATATATATATATATATATATATATATATATATATATATATACTTTTTGTGATTCAGTGTTTATTGAAAAATAAATAAGGCTATTGCCATTTATACACATTTGAATCATGTAAACAAAAGTCGTTTGACAGGTATTTGGTCTTCCGATCATATGTTAGTTTGGTTATTTAAACGCATATGTGAAAGAAAAGGCCAAATACAAAATAATTGAATCGTAAAAAGTGAGGGCTCTGTGGTGTAATGGTAGCACATTCACCCGGCAAGTGAGAGATCCGGGTTCGAGCCCCGGCGGAGCAAGTACTTTTTGTGATTCAATGTTTATTGAAAAATTAAAAATTATATATATATATATATATATATATATGTGTGTGTGTGTGTGTGTGTGTTTTGAAATTCCACCAATGCACTGTAGGTCCACGAGCATCCCTGGAGGCATCTAATTTGACACTTGATGGCTTGACAAATTGCATGGACTGCTGACATGGTTCTGTAATCCGGATATTTGGAGCCTTCTCTGGTACTCGTAGGTGAGTGGGAAGCGTCTCACTCACCCCAGGGACCAGCGTTCGAATCCCGGTACGGGCACCAACAATTGCCTGATTAAGCCTAAAGTAAATATGTCAAAAGGATCCGGGCTAAAATTTTCAGATCATCTATTAAAAGGAACTGAGTGTTTGTAGGTCATGAATTATGTAAGGATATAGTTTTTTACTTGTTACCATGGTCCCGAACCATTCATGACGGCCTTGTCTGAATCGACTGAGTTTAACACGTGATCAATTTTATTTTATTTCCTAATGCTCTTCGGCCTCTTATTCACTCAGTAACAATGAAAAATCTGATTAATTTCATAAAACTAAACGCCAAGTTAAACGAAAGAAGTTACAACAACGAGTTACTTTGTAAAATAATTTTTTAATTTCTAACATACCGGTACCTTATTAAACAATTAATTTGGATTTTGAAGTAAATATAACTTTGATATACGAAATATGTTTTGTTTCAGTAATTTTTGACAATTTTTTACTTAAAAAAACTTTGCTGTATTTCGATTTATGACAGTTACATTTATGACAGATAAGAAAAGTATTTGTACATTTAAAGAAGCTGAACGACTCTTGCCTGGTAAATTGCTTTTCTTTCATACTGTCGTCGCCAGAGCTGTAGATGATTCACAGGTACAGATATCACCACATCTTACTCGCACTCTAGTTATATTGTACAGTTTGAAAAATTGTGTCAGGGGTAAATGGGTTATCACTTCCTTTTCGTGAATTTGGTTTAGTATAAAAATATTGTTTCTAAGAGACGTTACCACTGAAACAAATAATTCACAATTTTTAATAGAATTTATTCTATTGTACTTTAAAAACATATACCTAAAACACATGAGTTACTTTTATCTCTGTCGATAATTTAATATTTTATTGAACATTTAAGGCATTTCAAAACTTTACAGCCAACTTTCCGAGACTTTCCTAAACTGAAAGAAATTGTCAACAATTTATTTCAAACTTGCAATTATAATATTTAGATTATCCATAATCATCTACAAACTTGGGTCAAATCACTCTTCTGAAGTAACATCATGTATTTATAAAATATGAAATTACCATTATATGTGGTTAACAAAGATTACAATTTTAAAACCAAAATTTAAGTTGACATATTTCTTCAGAGATGTTATTCAGCTACAACAAATACATTAACATTTAACATTATGGATGCATTTATGGCTTTATTAGTACTCGTGTTACTTTTAAAACATAGTGTTGAGGGGGAAAACTATAACACCAAAAACATCAACCAGTTTCGTTATGTGTCAAAATACAAAAATTATAAATACCAACCTGATAAATCATTTCATACGTCATTTACATCATTACGTCATTTTTTACGTCTCTACATTTGTTTAGCTTATTTCATTTAAACCTAATTGTGAGATACGTAACTATTTGGTACATCAGTGTCAACTAAATAGTATAGTTACATATTTATTGGAAAATTGTTAAAACTGTTACAATCGGTTTCATATTTCATTGGTTCACGTTGATGGAACTATTATTTATGCGACAGATGGTTTAAGGGTTTCAATATAAGAAATATGGTCTGTAATAAACTAATAACCCATATCAACCATTCGAGCCTTATCAAAACTAGCACAGTTGGTGGTTGAATCCTTTCTCAGGGGAAATGGTGGAAAAATTATGTTATGAATGTGTTGTAGATGTGCAAATTGGTTCTTGCCTCCTAGGAAAGCAGGGCGTTAGATTACAAATTCCGCATTGAAATTTACCAATAATCCCTATATAGCCCCTATTTCACAAGACAATGTACATGTTCAATTAGCCTGGATGTTGAGAAAGTAGAGCTCAGGTAGGGAGGATGGGTCTCATAGTACACCAACGTTTAAAACTCCTAGAGTAAGTAAAACAGCACAGGAGGCGTCAGGAGGCGAGGACCAGCTGCCTAATCATTTACTTCTTCTTGTAATTACCTTCTACTAAATACTCACAAATAATCTTTCAAAAAGTAATCCATTGAAATTATTGGTTAATTTTTCAAAATCCTACAGTAGGCAACGAGGTTATGACTATATTATGAATATAGCTCAACAAAGTACTTTTAAATCAGCTGATTAGAGCAGTTGAAACTAAATCAGCTGACTGTCATGTCTCACAAGTGGTGCTGTCATATATTGACAGTTGATATTATTAAGTGCACGAATTTCGCTATAAAAATGAAATAAAATCATCGAATTTATTTCTCAACTGATGTCCTTAAACTTGGTATCATGATTTTTAATTAAATGTCATAAATAAATGGTAAAAAGTGACTTTTTTATTATAAGTAGTTTTTAAGATATTATCTTTCCCAAAATGGTACACATCTTTACTAAGTATATAATTTTTATCAAAAATTCTTAATCCTACCAAGATCTTGCCTTTACAAAACTGTCGCATCCATCACAATTTGTCAGAGTAATTCTCCCATTCTGAGAGGTCTTATTATTCAGTTCTGCTTGTCACCTTTATTGTATCATTTTTCATCACACTGTGCCATAACGGAAGAAAAACGAGCCACCTCTTAACTGGAATTCCTCCCTTGTGTTGAAAATTATTTAGTTGGAGGGTTTCATTCGTTTCCTGATGGTTTTCAAGATATAATGGCAATACTATGAAAATATTTATAAAATGTAGATGTCGGAAACCAACTTTAATTTGAACGTGTCTACTTTCGGCCTTTACAGTCTATTTTTGGTTTCAGGTATTTTCAGCACCATAGTAGAGTTGTCTTTGTTGTCCCCTATTAAAGTTAAGTATACCTGTATATTCAAGAATACGTAAACTTATCTAAGTGTAATTATTACTTTTGTTAAAAACAGTTACTAGATATCAATAAATTAATCATTAATTGCCAATAGTTAATTCTTATAATATGATCGTACTAATTCCTTACTAATTAGTGTTAAAAATACACAAAATAAAAAATGTTACTTTTAGTTTTTGACAATAACGATAAATTAAATTAAAGAGTTAATATATGAACTAACAAAAGTAAACTGAAACAAAAACTGAACAAAGTAAAGACAAGTTACTGTACTCACATAAATCATAATAGATTTCAGTAACACTTCTTCATGCTGAATTCCCACTCGAGAACGTCAAAGACTATTAGCATGTTTTCTGATAAAAGTTAAGCCACAATAATGAGTGTTTTTGTCGGGTGTGAGGCTATATGGCAACAACGGTGACGCACTGAGCCACTGTTTGCTGGACTCGAACGGTCTTCTTTGCTGCTCTCGGGAGTAATTAGCATATGAGTTAAGCTCATTAATCATGTTATTAAACACTAAAATCAGATAAATAACTAAAAGACTTTTGTGATTAATTATTAAAGAATTGAAATTTATGAAATAATACATTTTTAGTGTACATTTAAGAAAATTTTAAATAAAAAGTTAGAACGGGCAAATTGATTTTCGTTTAAATTTGTAATATATACTAAAATTATGTCAAATGTTAAGTTAATAATATTAATCAACAAACATATTTAATTAGGTAGACATCAACGAATAAACAGTCAAACAAAATTTTAGTTTATGTCTAAAATCAAACTATCAATTTTTTCCTGTCTCTTTAACAAACGATTTTCGAATGACTATGCATGTTATGTTGAGTGGGCTGTTTTATACTTAAAATTACCTATCAGTGTCATCCCAATAATATTTTTACCTTTTAGGGAATCCACATAGTGAAAATAGGTTAATTTTGTTACCCATTTAATGACAAAAAGGTCGGTAGTTTAGGGAAATTTTTTTTGAGAATATAGCAATTACGTTATAAAAAGAATTAAACGAACTTTTCAATATTAAGCGTTTGTAGTATACAATTATTTTTAATAATATGGGAATTAACTTTATTATGTACTATGATAGTAGTTACTATGATACTAGCTAATCCCGATTTGAAACAGTGGTATATTGCTCAAACACGTCAACCTGACAAATTGCTCAATTATTGCACGACGTAAAAACACACGTCACAGGACTGATCTGACACATAAGCGAATAGTGAAATCTTCCTGCAAACATCTGCTCCGCTCTCCAGAGAAAGACACCATTAATCCTGACTCCGCCACACTTGCAGAGTGACATAACGACATCAAGCCTTGTCACCGTGATGCGACATTTGTCACCTAATCACACACTACCACCTCATTAGTAGCTTATCAATCTTAGATCCATTCATAGTAGAATAACCAACACTTAAGAAATGTCATTTCCGGCACACCCTGGTTCAGTTGGTGTGCAGTGACATTTCGGGCTTCCCTCGTACTAAGAACGTGTATTGATTCTGTTGGACTTGATGGTACGAGATAAGTCCGTTGTCTTTAATGAACTCGAAAGAAACTTTGGATGTCGCCAAATCTTGAGAATTGAAGAATTGCTTTACAATCTCTTGCTTATTTTCTTATTACGATTATTTTTCATGGGTTTTTTAAGTTCAGAATGCATTAAAATGTCCTGTGGACACGTAGACAAACGGGCAATCGTACACAACAGTTATGTTTACATGAGGTAGATAAAAGATAAATTCTGCCAACCTACTGAGTAGACATCGCTCTTTTCTATGTAACTATTTTTTGCTAAAGAGTACATATAAAAAGTTTTTTGAGATATCATGCCACATTACACATTCATATTTTTGTTCACTAAGCAATGACCCCATGGTCATTAGCAATGTTCATACAATAACATTTCCGGTGAGCTAGGTAGGATACTACTTAGTACAACGACAGGGTGGCCTGAAAGAAAATCTTGTCACCAACTTTATCAAATTTCCACTTCTTTATTTTTATTTTTCTTAACAAATAAAATTGTCACATGTTAAAATTTCGTATGATTGTTTGTTTTCAATTTTATTTATCGTATTATTCTCGTTACTATCATAGTTACCATAAAACCAATATAAAAATATTTGGTAACCTCATCCGAATTCCGCGAAGTTGCATGTATCATCATTGAAATCGATGTTGCCTCTATAGAAATGAAACTTCATGCACAATTTCAAGTCTATAAGGCAGTTCCTTTTCAAGAAATCGTGTTAATAGACAAACAAAAGTAATATTTTTCCAGCCTCTCGAGTGATAAGCTCCGTTAAAAATAGTTATCCGAGGCAAAATGTAAGTTACGTCTACCTTGGATATACAGCTATTATGTTTTCCAGTTAATATTTTGAATCCGAACAACTGCTTATGTTATATCAGAAATCAAAATTAAATAAATATTCTATCAGTTTCCCTATACAACCAAACAAATAAAAATCATTCTAACACCGTACACTGTTTAAAACATTTGTCTATTATAGGACATTTCGCTCTCTATATATCGTGTGGACATTTATTAGACTTCGATAAAACTCAGCCAAAAAAGTTAATAATATCTTTTAACAAACTAGTTCACTTAAATAAATAAACTATTAGGTGTTTCAAGTAGAAGATTATAAACTAACATATATTTATTTTATACCTAAGAGATAATTTCTGGTGGGGTTATATCAATAGATAATGACCATCAGTTACCCGCAGGTATATTAATTACTGTTATTACCTGTTTACTCATTGCTTTACGGGGTGATATTGGTTTGCTGCGTGGTCCTGCATATTGCTATCCCTGGTTATCCCTTTGTTTGTGTTTCTGTTTGCTGTTTGCTGTTGTCTTTTCTCTCGTATATAGACAACCATATTTGTGGAACTAATATGAAAATTATTAATCATTTGTAACAAAAATATAAGAATTGACCACAGTGCACAAATACAACCCTGTATTGTGTTTTGGAACCACAAATACAACATGACACCTTTAATAATTTTTGTAACTTAAATCGTAAAGTGGCTTGTTGTGTTCTGTAAGTTATGTAGATTCCCAATTCTTTTATGTTATAGCATCATGTAGAAGGTAAACTCAAATCTATTTTAAATGTCATTCAATAGACAGGTTTATATACCACAACTACAGAAAGAAGTAAATGTTTGAAATTTAATTTATGCATCAAATGTGGTTCAGTAAACCAGTCGTAGTTATTTTCTGATCCATTCGATGAAAAAAGACGTGAAAAGAATTTTTTAAACTGAACTCATCATGTCCAATTGATTCCAATTTTCGGGAGAGTAAGAATTAAAATTTTCATTTGTCACTTTCATGAAGTTGTTTTAAATAATTAAGATTTCCCTCTATTAAATAATATAAATAAATATCCGATTTTGTTCCTATTTTTAATTCTATACTTAATGTTTTTAAGGATCCAGTTGTTTTAAAATCAAGCATTTTTAAGCAACAACGATATTGGAATTCTAAAATTCTGGAATTTTGAAAAACATATTTTTTACTATTTATGATCAAATATAAGTATTTATTTTTCCAATTTTACTTTAGAATTGAAACTAGAACTAAAAAATTATTAATTACATATATTATTGTAAGTTAAGTTGTAATATATGTTTTATCATTTGAGGTGTACTAGAACAACCTAAACTTGTATAGAGTTATTGTTCCAACAAAGTTACTTCTGGGCTGTATATCATTTAAATTATATTTATTCATCGTAAATTATATATTGGCACCAACACGGATTGTCAAAATGTAATACAAACTGTTAACGTTTCAAAATCGTATGTTTCTCAGATTAGGAAGGTAATAAAATATACTTTGTTATTAAGTTATTGTAAACCAATAAAGGTATGTATCCTTGAAAGGAAAAATTTAAACACCAAAACTGTGAGAAGTACAAAGGCGGTCACCTCCAAGTGGTGGGGGACGTCTAAATCGTGCGAGATAAATCAGCTGACAATAAATAAAGATGAGGTCTCTTTCCGCTACAGCTGATGTTTCTGTCACGTTTTCGTCATTTCTTCTCGTAGTTCTTTAAAGCTTCTGGTTTGGTGGAGTTCGGCGTGGAATACTTTCCTCCTCATTACAGATAAAAATACTTAAGATGGATTATTTTCCAATTTATAGATCTTGTATGGTTCAATCCTTTGATTATATGAAATCAATATCATGCAATAGGAAATTGAGGTTTGAATTACTTATTGACTTACTATTATTAATAAATGCTGCTCCTTAAAATCAATCGTTAATATAAAGAAAATACGAATTGCTACTGCCTGTCGGAGGATATTATTGCATTAATAAAATCTTACAGAAATTTGAGCAAAAAAAATGTTTTATATTTTCAATGCAAGTAGAATTTTATTAAAATCTATATACAATTTCAGAGAAGAGATAATTTATTTTCAGCGAATAAGAGACAGCATAAAAATGCTGGCTGTGAGCGCGCCCGACCACGCGGGTAAAATATGCTGCTCACATCACCGTGTGTAGCGCCCAGGGAGCTTTCTTTGGCGCTATAATATGCTTTATGCTCTGCGCTGAATTATTCTTTACATTTTTACCATATTTATAGTGTTATTCGAATACGGCACGATTTATTTTCACAATTTACCGCAGTGCGTTTATTTGGATAATAAAAGGCAATGAGACGAACCGTGAGTTTTCCCTCTAACTTTATAAACTTGTTGTCACTAACAATTTAATACAACTTAATTAAAATCTTTTAAATTTCTTGGCAGTTATATAGCATATTTATTTTTACTGAATAACAAAGAATGTATCTGTTGCATTTAACAAAACTTATGGGGTTTTGGTTTCAAGGATTTTTTAACTATGCTCTTTGACATAGCCTAAGTACATATTTTAATTGAATTTTGTAGCCTAAATTTCCAGTTTAAATTAATAATACATAAACTGATCGCTATGAACCATATGGTGAGCCAAAGCCATAAAGCGTGGTTTAACTGTATATTACCCTTATCGGGGATGGACGTAGCCATAAAACGTTGTTATGGACATGTTAACGTTCCCTACACTTATCAGGGTTTTATAGCCATTTAAAACCGTGATAAACATTGAAGGGACGAATACTATGTAATTATTTGGTACAATGTATACAAAAAGGCTAGTGTTAAAGTGCAAAGCTTAATTAAAAATGGAGCCAAGCTTTTACTAATAAGCCCTGTCTAATGTCATGTACGCTTAAAACACTCATGTTTGTTGTTTTCCAACAGTATACATCTGTAATATAATGAGTGATTTAATAAATTTATCACATGCGTGTTTTAATGTTAGTTGCCTGTTAAAACATTTTTTTTTTTACTAATAGGCCTTTTACGATAAAGTTTTGCATCTAATTCTTGCTACTGAATGTAATATTTAGAAAACAGAAAAAGGAAAGAACTACGGTAAAAGAGTTTATACTAACAGTAGCAGTTACCCGCGGCTTCGAACACATTTAGTATTAAATAACAGGTTCATCATGTGCGTATCGTTTTAAATGTCATAATATATATTTTTATATATTGTATCTACTAACAAAGAGCTAAAATTTCTTCTATTAATTTCAGTTCAATATCGGAATTTTTTTAGGGTGATTATATTGATTAGATCCCCCATTGACGTGAATCCCCCATATTCGATAAGGAGTAAGAAACATGTATTTCTAAATAATCAGTTCGAAATCTTGATATGTTTTTAATCTAAAAACCGAAGACATTGTCAATAGCAATATAAATTGCGTTCTTTAATTTAAATTAACTATTCATGCCTGTAATAAAAAAAATAAAGTAAAAGGATATGGCATTGAAAGCAATTACATTTATTTAATTATTTATGTTGGACACCAAAGTATCTTGCAGGTGCAAGAGAAAGATCTCTATCCGTTAAACGTCATATTTTCGCCCATCATAATCTTTCAGGTCATTGCCAAAGGTCGATCTCGGGGTTAATTTCACTCACATGTCAACTAGCATTCACGCGAGAGAACATTCGCGGACGTTGACACTAACCTAGAACGTGATAAATTCTGGTTATGGTAAGTACAGGGATAGAAAGTCAGTCAAGAAATAAGGAAAGCAATTTATCCATCGTTGAGACACTGAAACTGTAGGTAAGGTTACCAAACCACGTTCGCCGTAATATAAAAAATATTGAAATCAAATCTCAACGTTACTATCCATTCATGAAGAAAGTAATAAAAATGCAAAACTAGGCGAATATTTCTGTAATACTGATATAAAAAAAAAACGTGAACACAGTGCAATAGAAGGATTGCCAATTCTATTCTTACATGGTTCTGTAATCATGTTACTTCGCAGAGGTTTAAAACTAGTAAAGTGGAGAATATGAGGATTACCAGTTCTGTAATTTCATAGTTTTTGCAATCCTGATACTCGAGATAAATACATTAAGTGTGGAAGATCTACTCTATTATGTGCTTCTGTAACTCAAGCAGTAAAAATGCCAGGTCGTATTTGCGTAGTTTTACTATTTAATAAGCAAATACTACTATAATATTTATTGTAATTAAAATTCTATATTTACGTGGTTCTGCAATCATGACCCTCAATTTAAGTACACTAAAGAGTAGTAGGCTACATTTTCGAAAATTATATGTGGTTCTGTAATTTCTATACATGGTTAATTGAAACCAAATACATTGGAGAATAGTATAATTACCAGCTCGGTATTTACGTGGATCTGAAATCTGATTGTCAGTGTTTATTGAAAGCTAGGTACGCTACCCTAATACTTAGATTCAAATACGACAATAGAACTTTTTATAATTCTAAATATACGTAGTTCTCTAATCCTGGCAGTTGGGATAAATTAGTAATGGGGAGAAAATTACTAAATGTCTCTATTTTGCGGTTCTGTTATGCTGATTCATGGTGGAGATTTAAACTGAGTGCAGCAAAGAGTGGAAACCTCTTCAGTTACGTAATCCTGCACTCATGATACTCGTAACAAAAACAATATCGTTCATAAAGGTGTGTTTTTCACGCCGATGCTTGGAAGAATATAACGATGGAGGATAGTTTAGCTAGCAGAAACTTATATATATATATATATAAAGTTTCTGCTAGCTGATATATACTAGTAACTGATATATATAATATATATATATATATATATATATATATTTATACTGACACAAGAATGATATTAGTGTATCGTTCTCCTGTGGTTGGCCAATCCTTTTTGTGTGGTCATTGGCCATTGCAAGGTAAAGTAATATCGGTGGCTAATACTCATTCCATTTCTCACTATTCATTTTCTTCATTAACTTTTAAACATCTTAAATAATTCTTATATATCGACATTACAATTTTCACTAATATATATATATATATATATATATATATATATATATATATATATATATATATATATATATACTTCTATATATATACTTGACTAATAATGGCCACATTTTGAATCCTAATTAGAGAAATAAAGACAGCAAATATAAAGTTTTTACAAGAATTAACAATTTCTTATAAATTCTTATTCAAACGGCAACAAGCTATCCTTTACCCGTACGTAATTTGATGATAAGTTGTATATGACCATCGTGCGACATGCGGGACAGACCACATACACATACAGTAGTTAAGCAGCTGTTGCGACACGAGCTTGATAATATATAACATTACGTTGGCTAAGTACATCATCCGTTGTACAGAGATGTACTTTGCAGTAATAATATCCCTGCATCTAGATATAATAGTCGGTGTAGGATTATATTACCGGCTTAGTTTATGTATTGATACATTCAAAATTATTAAAACTGCCATAATACTCTTTATACTTAATGCGGCATACATTTAACTCTATATAAATACAGTAAGAGTAAAAGAGATCTCTAAATATTGACTTCTATAATCCTGATACATGACAAGCCCTTCAATTTGTTTGGAATTAATCAAATATAATTTGAAGAAGTGACAAATTAACCCCTTATTATACGACTGAGAAACCATTGTAAACTTCCTTTTTTACTTTATTCGATAGTTAATTTATATAAACTCAAAATTCTCTTTGCATTAATAAAACCACTCCATCTAGATATAAAATTCAGTGTAGGATTATATTAAAGGCTACGTTTATGTATTATTACATTAAAATTATGTATGATAAAGTTTTAAAATAACAAATTATAATTTTTACCTCCACAATGGCTACATGGAAAACAACGAGTGTCAAAACGAAAGCCTACTTCGTTTGAAGAAAGGATGATGGTCTACACAGTCATAACACAGCACATTATTTATTTACTCGTTTTGTCAATCTGTTATATATGTGACCAGGGATTCGTACATTTTAAACCAACCTATGATCTCGAACCGGATAGTAACAAGTAACATAAGCCTTCTTTTATGCATCCGTGACTAAAGACGATTTAATTTAAATCGAAACCTGTCTCACTACAATATAATAAGGATCGTTTTGTTTAGTAATCACTTATACATAAATAGTGTTTAACCGTTCAAATCAAATCAAATCAATTTTTATACGTTATATCTTTTTACAGGTAAATGTCTTCACAATCCTTGAGGTACACTTCACCGTATCGAGTAACTTGGGTAAGTAAATTATGGTAATCAATATTTAAAAAATGCCTTACATTTGCGGTTGATTTTTTCATCTCATGCTGCGTAATTGGGTAAAGATCATACCATAAATATCATGGTATTTGACTATGATATGTTTTTTATTTTTTATTATATAATCAGCTTATTGAAGCTGAACAGTATGTTTATTGGGATATTATTTATTGGTCATATAAATATATTTGTAAAACTGTTCAATTATGCAGACAAAAATTAGAGGTAATTTATAAAAAAGAATTGGTGTAATAAACCAAAATCCGTACACAATGATACAATCAAAGGCCGCTCAGCTATATGGTGTAATAGACGTAATCCCTGTTCCATACGGGGTTTTAGGGCTGGCGTCGTTATCTGCATTGTATTTGTGGGGAGGTTTTAACCGCGCTACCTGCTATAGTGCAGTGGTTTTTCCGTGGTGTGACTATTCAGGTAAATGTGGGGCGTTAACTTTCATTGCTATTTCAGCTTTTATTGTCTTACTCTAGTGTATGGAGGTGAGTATGTTTTTAAAATAGAAAATGGCTAGTTTCCATTTCCTTCCTGTTATTGTCTCTTGGTTTCGTTATATTACGTACATACCATATTTTCCCTTCTTTGTCAGTTTTTTTGGTTGTAAAGTTTTCTATTAATAATTTTGTAGGAAAAACCAATATATTATGAAACTATTATAAATTTCTTGAACTTTTATTATTATTTCACATAGAGTACTTTTTATTTGTGTATACTCTAACATATTTTTGATTCAAAAAAGCTATTATGCAAGTCAATAAACAGAACTTGAATTCATCATCATTATCATATCGGGGTTAAACGTCCATCTCGAGGTTGGTGAAGCAATAGTAAACCTTAATGGCCGCTCTTCGCCCGATTTTACGGCCGAAGGTCCCCCATCATGTCGGAACCGGTCCAGAACGCTCATTTGATTCATAACCTAATTTCTTACTCACCGTGCACTGTATTGTTTCGTCATTTTAAATATTTCATGTATACGAAGCTAATTAAGTTACTAATAAGCTTATCAATACAATATTTTATCTAAATCTATATCAGAAACGTAACGAATCTACAATTGTTTTCCAAATCCAAATGTAGTACATAGTTTAGTAATTTGGTTCTGTTACTCGCTATTGTATTATTCGATATCCTCCTAGCAATGAAATCTGCTTCAGGCCAATATTATACTCGTTCTGTCCACAATAGGCGGAGAATTGTGTGCATTACTTTTGGGAGTGGCTGAAGTCCATAGCCAGTAAGGTCCACGTAGTATTCGAATTGTTGTTCTTAAAATGGTAATTGTCAGCCCTTTATTCTTTGTGCTGACTTTATTTCAAACCGTTTTCAGTTGGTAACTAAATACGAGGAACTGTACGTGACGTGTGAATTTTCTTCCGTTAATATACCATTTTCTATGGTGATTGTAATTTGGCACATTTTAAGTGGGATCTTCAAACGATGAATGTTGCTGTTAAATCATGTTCTTTCGGTAACCTACCATTTCCTGTGGTAACTTTATGCCAAAAAACTTAAACTACTCAAAAGGAACTTATCTATTCAATTGATAATATTTCTCGTGTAAAATACCATTTTCAATTGTAATTTTTTTAGAGATTGTAACAGCAACTCCATGTGAAGAACGTAGCTCATCAAATAAGAATATTCTTCCGATGCCTACCATTCACCATATGTGATAATATTATTTAGGAGCATTATACTGCCAACTATATACGAAGAGAATTCATTGCCCTTGATTAGCAGCAGTAGTATTATCTATTTGTAGCAAAGACCGATACCTGATTAATTTGAATATCTGACTATTAAGTTATTGCTACATCAAGTGGTCTGACGTGTATACTAGTCAGGAATACCATCTGTTTAGTCAATTACGTTTGCCAGTCCAATTTTCAATTTAAATCCGTAGCCATTAAAACCATATGAATACATGATATTAAACTCGTCTCTCAATGGCAAAGGTGGTAAAAATCCAACTCTAGCGAATTAAGAATGTAAATGGTTATTTGATTGAACTTGATGGCCCTGCAATTTTACATGAGATTACCCCTCCCCTTCTTCCACCCCACTCATAAAGCCCTGTAAAATAGCATAGTAGGCTGATGTCAATTGCTGGGTTTGATTTCACAAATTACTATTTGCAGTTTCACAATCGCGCTCACAGAGTCCCTGATTGAGCGGAAATCAGGGAAGGCAATTTAGGTCTACGTGCTCTGAGGATTGTAATATAATCCCTCTGTAGCATTTGAATTCGTAGTACACCATAGGATTTTACTGATTTATCAAGTTTTACTTTGTCCGTTGTTTCCTTTAGTTCACTTATTATTGCACAAGGCTTAACATTCCTTTTGAATATCTATTTCTGGGTTGTTTCTAAGCTTCCTACTTTCTTCAGGACAGGAACACATGCATGGTTGGTGGGTCGTTCTTGAATTGAAACGTGTTTATAGACGTTTCCATATGACTAAATATCTTAATGCTTAATTTCGAAACTGTATTCACCCTCGCTGTGTCTCTGAAGATGCATTGGTAATGTTTCTTGTGCATGAGAAACTATTAATATGGCTTCATTGTTAAACACATTAAGTTTTTAATCGTAATTGTTCTGATTCATCAATTTTTTAAACAACACAACACGATTTACGCTTGAATTTAAAACCATTTCAGTTTTAATTGTTGTAAGTATACCATTATTTTTGGCCAAAACTTTTCATTGTTGATGTAGTTTAATTGTTCCAAATCATAAACGACTTGACCCGTTCTTACTCTCAAGTATTACCGAGACTAATCAAACATTCAAAATGTTTTATTATTTTTTTTTTAATTTTTACAGACGCGTAAAAAATAAAAGAGCATTTTTCAAATATACCTTTTTTCCTCTTGCCAACTGGTATTCATGAGAGACGGTCAAACTTGTATCTCTTAGTAATGTTTTTATCTAATCAGCAAAGTAAGATAAACTTTTTTCCTAAGATCACTTCATTTCCTGGGCGAGAAGTAGACCTACACTGTCTCAAGATGGTGAGATTTTGGTCAATATTACTCCTAAGGCTTCCTTTGATATTTACACTAACACACCTTGCATGATGTCCTTCATCCCAACCCCTACACACCTTGTCACAGACACTATTTGGAGTATTTTAGTTTAAGATTTTGATACTCAGCCAGTACGTGTTCATAAATTTGCGATCGGTAGATAAATTATTATCATAATGTGTGTATTGCTCGAATCCATTCTTTAATAACACTGAAAGAAATATTTTTACAAATAAAATCTTGAAAAGTATGAGTTACTAGAACATTATTCTGTAATGTCCTTTGCAAAACATTTAAAGTTGTAAATATTGAAAAATTTTCCTTTTTTATTGCATAAAATATAGCAAATTGATATGGTAATTTCAATCTTTAATTACTGCCACAATTTTTAGAATATCCCTCTATTTTATGTTTTTAGAAAGGCAACAGAATAAGAACAACTTAAAGCCGTCAAAAGAATGGTTTTTAATAATTAATCTCTGTTTAGCCTGTCCCTTGTCCAGTAGCCGGCAGCGTCCACACCCAGAGGTTTGGCTGCGATTGGGCACCACCAGCCTTGACCTTGAACCCTGACCTGCCTCACGGTCAGCAGCTACCGAGGCTCTGATAAGTCGGAATGTCCAAGGCCACCCTTCACTGGCCATTAATTACAAGTGGCGTTGTAGCTCGGTAGCCACTTCTGACCATAACGTTATGCAATTTCCCATCAGAGTAGCGAGGCTGAAGTCATTCGGTTCTTCTCACCTGCGTGGACTGACCTCTTTCTGTTTCTGAGTTGCTGGAGGTCTCCACGTAATGCACTTGAAATAACCAAATATATCCTGGATTATTTTAATATTTGTTCAAATTTTGGTCTGGGGAATCAACCATTATCTATTGATAATTGACAACAATCAGCAACGAGTTTAAACGTACCTTGCATGGGTGACCACGAGTTTTCTTATTCATAGAAATTTCTGTACTATATCCCCCAACTAAATATTGGGTGGAAACATGATAAATTTGACTTTTGTGCTCTCAGCCATGATGTAACTTTATAACATTTTTGCTACTATTCTAGCCAGTGCTATAAGAAAGACAGAATTTGTTTTTTGTCCTTGATAAATTGAAGATCGAAATATTATTTTATGACACACTATCAGAATCTCTTTATACAATAACAATAAAAATTAGAGGTCAGAAAGGAATGAAATAATGAAATAGGTACCTCTTCTGAGTGTTTGTATTTTTAAAAAGTCTATATTATGCTTTCCTCCTCCACAATTTATCATCCAAGTAGTGAGGTTGAAATAATCTGGCTCTTCGGAAACTGTGTCAATTTTTTTGTATTAGGTGTCTTGTGGAGCTTTATGAAATGTGTGTTTGAATGCCACCAAAAGGTATTCTGAATTTATTTTTTACTCACCACACAAACCAACTGTAGAGTTCTGGAAGGGTATCGCTAAATACGTTTATTTCAAAGGCAATCGGAGGATGAAATATCAAATTCACTTCATTTCCTAGGCGAGAAGTAGACCTACACTGTCTCAAGATGGTGAGATTTTGGTCAATATTATAAACAGACATACTAAACTAAAGAATAAATAGAAATTATAATCATAGCTATTCAAGAATTTTCTAAAACACAACCATAAAACAAACAAAAAATAGTAAGGCATCAATATTTGTGGGTTTTTAAGTTAGAATGTGTGATAATAAGTCAGATTTACTGATTGCATTACCTTAGAATATGAAATAATTCCTATGAAGTAAAATACTGCATTAAACATTGTAACTTTGGCAAGCCAATTAAAAGAATTCAAAAATAACTTGAACGGAGTAAAATAAAAAGAGTGAATACACGAAACCATGTTATTCAAAATAATATTGTTGTTGCTAGAAAAACGTTTTTATCTTTGAGTGAGGTCTAATTCTTTAAAAAAATATAAAAGTGTTTAAAATGTTTGTAACGTTCCAGTATCTTCCTGATCATTTAGGTAAGTAGTATTATCATATATATATATATGATAATTGGTAGGAGGATATCGAATAATACAATAGCGAGTAACAGAACCAAATTACTAAACTATGTACTACATTTGGATTTGGAAAACCATTGTAGATTCGTTACGTTTCTGATATAGATTTAGATAAAATATTGTATTGATAAGCTTATTAGTAACTTAATTAGCTTCGTATACATGAAATATTTAAAATGACGAAACAATACAGTGCACGGTGAGTAAGAAATTAGGTTATGAATCAAATGAGCGTTCTGGACCGGTTCCGACATGATGGGGGACCTTCGGCCGTAAAATCGGGCGAAGAGCGGCCATTAAGGTTTACTATTGCTTCACCAACCTCGAGATGGACGTTTAACCCCGATATGATAATGATGATGAATTCAAGTTCTGTTTATTGACTTGCATAATAGCTTTTTTGAATCAAAAATATGTTAGAGTATACACAAATAAAAAGTACTCTATATATATATATATATATATATATATATATATATATAAAATACTTACTAATAATAATTTCAGTTACCTAAGTACTTTTTGAATTTTTTTAATTGGCTTGCCATAGTTACAATGTTTAATGCAGTATTTTACATATATGTATACAGCATTTATATATATATATATATATATATATATATATATATATATTCTGATATATTTGTTCAAAATTTGTTTCGTAACAAACCCAATTCACTTTTACTTAATTAAGTGTCACACAATTTATTCCTGAAGAAATAAATTGTGTTAAACTTTTTACTTCGGTGAAAACCACCTCATATCTTCACCCTTCTAATTTAAA
This sequence comes from Homalodisca vitripennis, assembly GCF_021130785.1. Lineage (NCBI taxonomy): Eukaryota > Metazoa > Arthropoda > Insecta > Hemiptera > Cicadellidae > Homalodisca > Homalodisca vitripennis. The sequence goes on from NC_060208.1 coordinate 86,731,850, forward strand.
CCCTTCTAAAACCATGGCAACAGCTGGTCTCTCATTAAACTCTTATTTGCCGACAGCAGATTGTTTGTTTAACAGAGGCAAACCAGTCGGGCGTAAGTAAGAAAAATATTTATTGAATATACAGTATTGAACTACTACTGTCTGTAAAAACTATTCTGTAAAAACTTTCAGTAATTTACATATCTTTGTATATATATACACATACACATTGCTATGCGAAGTTTGAACATTATAAGGGGAGAGTGGAGCAAATATTTCTAAAACTCAATCCTTGAAATGAAATATTAAATTAATACGTTTAATGCTTATAAATATATAGTGAAGAAAATATAATCGATTACGATGATGACGTAATTGATGCACAAGTGGAAACAAATGATGGGAAACTTATAAACTGAAACAAGTTTGATAAAAGTGTGTTCCATACCACTTATTAATTAAGCATTAACACGTTCCGCTCTACTAAATCTCGGAGACCTGTTACGAGTAATGTTCTTTCTACAGCTTGCATACATTTTCAACAGTACATTTTACAATAAAACATTGTGTTTCTGTAAATTAAATATGTTCGAATTTTAAATCGAGATAATGTTGGTCTTATTATTCATTTTATTACGTTGTCCCAAAAAGGATCATAATCCTTTTAATGGGACACTATGGATCTGTGAACGTATTTTATAACATGGTAGAAGTATTCTATCAGCATTTCACATTGGTCAAAAGGGCATACCCAAAGTCGAAAATCAAAACAGCACTAACTTGAAAACATGACATACTTTTGACTTTAATATATTCAGTTTCACATTAGCTAAATTTTAAAACACCCTTTTCTAGGAGAATGAATCTGTATCTAACGAAACATATTAAAAACCCTAAAAACGCAGTACTTAGAGATAATGCCCTCATTAGTGTTGATGGTATTAAGTTGATGTTCTGAAAACAACAGTTTGTATAAGTTTAATGGGTCTTAAGGGAGCTTTTTGGGACGGAATGTGTTGTCCAACGTTGTAACTGCTGTACGTTCTAAAAATGTTGATCCTTTATATATTAGAATTAGAAGCTTATACTATCCAACGCAGTATTTAGAGACTGAGTAAATTGGTTTGTATTTCCGTAATTTATTTAATCAGCACGATGGATTTGTTACACACACTCTCTATGGCTTACACTAGTATGTAGTTGATTTTAACTCGTGTAATAGAAACTAATATTTTAAGTTAAGTTAAATTAAGCTTTAATTAATTAAAATTCTTCTGATATAACCTTTCATATCTTTGAGAGCTACTGCCCGCGTTTGCCCAAGGAGCATAAGGTAGAACTGGTTTATTCGTTTCTTGTAAAAAATACGGTATCATTTGAAATTCAATAGATGCCAGGTGAATTAAATTTCTGAAATTTTTTTAAGTTTTATCCAGAGTTGTTAGAGGTACGAGATCAGCACTAGCAACTTTCTTGAAATCCATTAACATCGCTAAAGTATCCGGTACATTGCCAAATTCAAACTTAATGATATGACATTCCTGAAAGTTAATACCTAGCCATATAAATGATAAATATCAACAACCGATTCGAATTGAATAGTTTGACAACATTCGGACCGAGAGTCTATAGAATTTTGTTTATTGCGGTGATTAGGCCCATAGACCGCTTGTCAGACGGCTCGTAAAAACCAACCGTTTGACAACTGATCAGAGGCCAGTCCCTATTACGTGTTTTTGTGATTCCTTTATTTATCGTGTAACAATGTTTTTTATTATCATTTGTTTATTTTAACCTAGCTTGTAGTTATGTATTTAGGTTGCACAATCATGTTTGCCTATTTCTGGACTGATCCTCCTCCTTGTGTTGTCCATTCTCCTGTTTGACATCATCCTTTTAAAACAACAGATTTCTCCAAGAAGAATCCTGGTTTTTTTTATTGATAGTTTTGATAATGCGGAGGAAGCGTTTTTTCTGCGTTTACAGACCGTTTTAAATTTTTATTTGAACATCACTTGCCCTTATAAGTCATTCAAAGAGCGATCAGACAAAAAACACAACACTTGGATAAATCAAAACATTCTCAATTTGAAGAAAAACTTAAAATTTTATCATTCAATTTACATAGAATCGACAAATGAAGAATTCAAAAAATTTCTTTCGAGCATACAAGCTAAATTACCGCAAAGAAATAAAAAGCCGCTAAGGCTCGGGATATCGAAAATAGACTAATGAATTCTGAAAATTTTTCAAAAAGTGCGTGGAATATAATTAAAAATACAACTCAAACACAAGTCCTAAAACATTTCAAACCTAACCTTAAAATACAAGGTAAAATAACAAAAAACCCGCTTGAAGTGGCAAGTGAATTTAATAACTTTTTTCTCCACGGTTGCTGTGGGCCGGACCCATGTATTTAGTGGGAACAGCACCCGAGAGGACTCATTTATGGACCGGTCTCGTCCATGGTCCTGTCTCCTGTAAGCGAGGCGGAGTTGGTCCGTGTGGTGCGGGAGCTGAAGCGAAAAAGTCGGTGACATCAATGGGATGTCTGTGTGGTTACTTAAGCGCTGCTTTAAGCACATTTCAGTACCACTCACAAAATTGATTAACCTGTCGTTCGCCCAAGGCGTTTTCCCCGTCCACTTTGAAGACAGCAAAAGTCATTCCAATTTTTAAAAAGGACGATCCTTATGTCGCAAGTAACTATCGTCCAATTTCCCCATTCTTCCGGTCCTCAGCAAAATTTTCGAAAAAGCCTTCCTTCGACGACTAGAAGATTTCCTTCAATCGCTTTGAAGTTATTTGTAATGAACAATTTGGATTTAGAAAAAACAAATCGACTATTGATGCTGTCACGAGTCTCATTGATTCTGTTGTCGATGGTTTGGAGCGGCGGGAACATGTGCTTAGCATATTTCTCGACCTCTCAAAGGCCTTTGACTGTGTGCATCATGAAAATACTGTTGCACCAGTTATGGTCAAGTGGTGGTTCGTGGTTTGCCTCACAAATGGCTCTCGTCATACCTAAATGATAGAGAGCAGTGTGTGCAGATCGCGAATACCCTCTCAGGAAAAGTTAAAATGCCCTATGGAGTCCCACAAGGATCGATTCTAGGGCCTGTCCTTTTTCTCGTCTACGTCAACAGATTGAGTTCATCAATCCATAATGGAAAGATGATTCAGTATGCTGACGATACGACTCTCTGCATTAGATCAAAAACCAAACCAGATCTTGAAATCAAAGCCTTTTGAAGAACTCAACTCATGCATTGATCATTTTTTCAATATCAATTTGAAAACAAATTGTTCTAAAACAAGCGTGATTAATTTCTGTTTTCGGCAACATGAAAACGAAATCCGACCAATTGTGATGGTGGATGAAACCATAATAGAAGAAGAAGAAATCCACCAAGTTTCTTGGATGCACCTTGATCGAGGGCTGACATGGGACGTTCACATTGAGAGTGTCTGTTCAAAGGTTGCTTCTGGCATTTATGTCTTACGCAATTTGGCAAAAATTCTGTTCATTGGATATTCTGAAGACAGCTACTTTGGCCTAATACATCCACATTTAGCTTATGGTCTAAGATTGTGGGGTGGCTGTTCTAGATACAAATTTAATAGAGTGTTTAGAATGCAAAAGAAAGCTGTCAGAATCATTTACAAATTAAATCAGAGAGAGTCGTGTAAATTAGCCTTCGGGGAGGCTTGGAATACTCACTTTGCCTAGCCTCTACATTCTCGACGTCGTGCTATACTGCCGATTCAAGTGCGTCTCACTTCGGGTAGCGACGTACACCAATACGGAACTAGAGGCCGGGACAACTTTCGTATGGCACAGCACAGAACTACTGTTTTTGAGACGCTTGCCATCTCAGGTTGGTGTGAGGCTAATCAATAGGCCTCCCTGAAGAGATCAAACGCGTCAATAACCACAAACAATTTAAATCTCGATTAAAACACTTCTTAGTGTCCAAAGCATTTTAACTCAGTTGACGAGTTTGCGATGGGTCGCTGGGATAGTCCTTCACTAACATTAAAAAAAAATTCCAACTCCCCTTTCTGATATCCAAGTAAATTTGGCCACTATCGAGAAAACGGCGGCAGGTTGGCACATACCCAAAAAGTAATTTTTATTTTAAATTTACTCGAATATTTTTTTACTCAGAATTAAAATTAATTGTGTTAGTTATTAGATTAGGACTTTTATTTCTATATGACGCTTGCAATACAATTATTGTTAATTGTTTCCTGCAATAAAGAATATTATTATTATTATTATTAACACGAAAAATTACTATAACATACTATATAACAAGATACCATATAACTATATTGTTTATCTTGATTAAACTATTTAAAATTGTTACGAACGTCATTTATATTGCTCTCTCAAATGGGTTTAAAATCCAGCCCAAAAGACTTCAATAATGGCAGACCATAAACATTTTTATTTTATTACACAATCTCTGTCAGAAATAAACTAATTACATAAATTAAGGCGTATTAATATAAAAGTATATCGAACACAACTAGCACATGCAAAAAAATTGCTTAAAATAAAGAAGAGTTTGCGTTGGATGACGTATCGTTATGAATCAATGATTCGCCAGATATGAAAGTAGTGATACGTATCAATCCATCATTGGCGGAAACTTGACACAGGATGATGGATGAAAGGTAGGAGGGGAGGATAAGAAACATGTTGGGGCAAATTGGCTGTAAACAAACATGGAAACTTGGGAGATGGATGAGCTAATAAATAAAGATGTGAATACAGAAAGAATAATGAGCGTGACATCTAGCTGCCCTTGGCGTTATCCTCCCCTCTCACCCCTCCTTCAACTCATCCACTACTACAACCAATAGTCATATCCATCCTTCAGTTTTAAAACAATAGATTTTGTAAAGTTTGTACAAGCATTCGTTCGATAAAGATAAAAATCTGTTTAAGAAAGTTTCTGATAGAAGTCACCTTAAAATATTATTTCGTAGGCCGTAATTTGTAGTCTACGAGACAACATTAATCATATTTTATTTATTTATATACTTCTTATAATATCTACACGACTTTAACATCTACAAGACATAGCCTTTTTTGTCCTAGTACAAAGAGCTGAAAAATTGTCCTTAGTTAGCATTTTTACCTTTTGTGCCGCTTCCGGAGTTGCAGGTCATTCTGAATGGTTAAGGTTGGATTGGAACAGGGACCGCCGCATCCTGTCAAATTCTATGAGGAAGGATTTTGGGCATTAATCTCAGTTATGTCTCCTTAGAAGGGGAGGCCAGCTCTCTAGTCAAAACAGGCATGGATGGCGTGTCCTTTTGTCTAGACTGACAACTGCCTTTAACACTTAACGACCCACCAACTCTAACAATCCTATATCTGCAGATCACTAGACCTATCTATCTACACTTGCACCCCAATATCTATTTGTGGTTAGTAATGTGCCATTCCTAGACATCCATATGATGCCCAGTTTCAAGAGACACATCAGAATTTGCTGCACCCAGTGTTGGCTCAACTGGAAGTTATAAATCAGCCACTACATTGAATCATTCTGTTACATTGTTATCAAATCAATTCTGAAAACAATAAAATCATACAATGTGTTTCTTAAATCGTGTCAATATGTCGTGATTTAAAGTTAGTTTTAAAAGTTTTATATTTGATCAAAACACCACAAATTTCCAAAATCATATTGATCTTTTGGTATATGTTTCAATGCAACAGTTATAAACTTCTAATAAATATTATGCAATAAAACATTTTTCAGTGGACAGTTTCAAACAATTGTAATCCTATTCTATCTAGGAAACAAATAAACTAATTGTTCCGTATTGGCAAAACGTTCATTCAACAATAAATTTAACAACACACGAAACTTATCCTTTTGTATTTAATTTCTGCTCTGGTTGTCGGTTAGAATCAAACACGTCACATTGCTACTCGTTTATTTATTTGATTTTATTAAACCTGGAGTAGGGTACTTGGTTGGTGATTATTCGTACACATTTCATTAATTTCACATCCCTCTGTTTTTTCAAGTTTTTTATATTTATTACAAGTATTATTGCAGTCTAAATGGGGTTATAAATCTGTAATAATGTATAAGAAATTATTTTACTACCTCTCTTACGTTTAAAAGTATTAAAGTTTTGTTATTTATATAAATATTGTTGGTATTCCAGTATTCAGTTTATTTTTTAAATATACATTATTATGTCTATTATCTATTATTGATATTTACTAAAAACATTGTACAAATATTTAGTGCAAATTATTTATGATTATGAATAGTAATATATTTATTTGTATAAATATTTACAAAATTGCAAATGCAATTATTTTTTAAACTTTTTGTTTATATCAGTAATATATATATATATATATATATATATATATATATATATATATATATATATAACTTATTCATATTAAAAAAATCTTGTTCAATTAAAAAGAAGTTCAATTATCACGATGGTAAGTGATAATTGAACTTCTTGCAGAAGATTTTGTTGTATATGAATACGTTTTAATAAAAAAAATCCCTAAATTTCGCAAACACTAATCTTATAAATTTTGAATTACATATTTGTACTTATCAGACAGACAAAAGTGAGGTAGTAAAATAATTTTATAAAGAGGGAAATAATCTAGAAACGGACAATCGAAATTTAAATACAGTTAAACCTCCAGAGACCTGACATGTCTTTAGCATTAACGTAATCAACGCAGTTCGCTAGCGCCAGGTACACCGATATAAGTCCGCCATACTGTCAGGCAACAGAATGAAAACGTCACGTCGCTTAGTTTTTATACACAAACGTGATCTTCGTAAATAGGGATAACTTGAGGCCCTAAAGGGATCAATTTGGGTTAGAGGGCCTCGCAGGGCGCATTTCGCGACAAAACTTGTTAGGGGTTGTTTCGTAAAGGGCATTTATTTTAATTTAAAACGCTTACAAGAGCCCGGAGGCGGCTGTCTGCTGTGAGAAGACTATTTGCTGAAATTACTTCTCGGGAAATTGACTTAAAACAAATATTGCTCATAAAGTGTTTTCATGATGAGTATTATTCCCTCGTAACAGATTTTATAGTTGTTGTGTAATATTTTTCTTAACTGCAGAATTTTATGCTAACGTTACAAAACTGTGTGTCCTATTTATATGTTCTAAATATATCTCGCAGCTTATTTCTGAATTACTAGTTAACAACTACGTAAGTAAATTAAGTGTGTCTAATTATATTTGTTTCTGTTTGCTGATATAATATTTAAATCCTATCTAGAATAAGTAAAGAGTTTTAGAAATTTAAAATTTAATTAATATTAGTAACTTCGAGTGTATTAGATAGTTTAGTTACAACACGAGGCTCTTAGCTTGGTTTTAGATTAAGAAACTTACTAGATAAATAAGTTTATCGGTTATATATAATTTCTACAGGTTTGTTTTAAAATACATTAAATTTATAAATTCATACTTTTAATACTTGCAAATGGCAAATTTGAATAAAATCCGTGCTATAATTTATTCAGTGGAATGATTTCCTGGAAAATTACGATCTGGAGATTAATTTAATGCAGCTGATATTGAATGGCTCCCAGACCCGTACTAAGATATCTTTTTGCACTTTTACTGAGGCCTGGACACCGCTACACGTGTGTTTGGAGATACTCTGTCGTCGGAAGAGATGGCTCAATATAGTAACTGTAACCTATTACTGAATCTTGTTATCATTAAAAAAATAATAAAATGTCAATGGGATAATGGGGGGGGGCTTAAAGCTATGGAGGGGTATTACGGAGCCCGGCCGAATATCTTTTCCGGGGCCCGCCAAAACTGAGTACGGCCCTGTTAGAACCGCATAGTATTGAGCTGAAATATTTGTATAAATATGATATTCAGTTATATTTAAATAGGAAATATCAGTGTAAATGAAAAAACAGAATTTAAAGGTTGTTGAATTACCTAAATATTAGGTTCTTTGTTTAGCCCGTAACAGCCCAGTGTGGGCATATGGACACAGGGATAAGTCGAGTATTCGCACAGAGTGTTCATTTCTTACGTTATTTTAGGCGGATATAGGTTAAAAAACGTAGTATATCCAATGTTTAAAAGCTAACTATGAAGCTTTTATACTATGAAGTTTGAAAATATAACAGAACTTCGAACATTTCATATCATAACATGTTGATTAAAACTTAATCACGACCTGTTATTTATCTTAAATTTTCTTGGTACTTCTTTGTCAAATAATTGAAGGGACATTTTTCGATTTTTCTGAGATACTATTTTGGGTAACAACAATAAAATATTTCAGCACCAAATAAGTCTACTTTCATAAAAAAACTGCTTCTTAGTAGTAAGCACATTTTTATTGGGACCCAGACCAAGAAAAATGTTTTACCGAATCCTCAAATTTGTTGGGTATATTCATTTATAACTCTACGAAAAAATCTATCTAAAATATCTGAAAATCTAATTACGTCACTTTTACTTCTATTTTTTCTTCACGAAGGCAGTATGTAATAATTGAACTGCGTTGATGTAATCTGTATCGGTGGAGGGGCGAGTTGAATTGCTTGTTTCCCCGTACACAGGATCAAGGACAACTCTTATTTCGGAGAGGTTTTAATTAAGCAGTGCTTGTGCCGTTAACACCACATTGCTAACAATGGACACAGCTTGGATGATGGAGAGCTTTTCATAAACACGCTGCTACTCATGTCCCGGTACCAGTAACACAGTCGACAAACATTTGTGCACTACTTTCACGCGTCCTTTCATTTACTTGATGCTAAAACGTTGATGAGTTGAAATCCCCACACTTCTTTATCTTCAGGTAGAGTCAATATGATGAAATTGTTTTTCCTCATTTAATGTTATCAATATTCCCTTAGATTTATTTATTTTGCCATTTTCTCATAAGGAGTATATTATTTACGCCCCACCTTTCGCATGGTGTCAATGCGAATCTAACTACGTTTAACCTCATACTTACGTATTTTCTATATAGTAATATTTTGCTTTCGACACATGTGTTTTTCTAAATTAACTTGTTATATTGCTTAAAAATATTTTTGAACTAGTTGTCAAAGTTATCTTATTTTTTTTCTTTAATTAACTTGTTACAACATTTTTGTTTTTAACAACTACTTAATTATTATGGACAAATCTGGTATAGCATTTAATTTATCCATGGAATGAGAAAGATGCTCTGTGTAGTCTTTTTACTATTTAATATCAAATTATCCTTAGTGAGTAATTAATTAATCAGACGGTCTCCAAGGAAAAAAGGATCTGAAATTTAATACTGATTCAGCATCACCTAGGTATTGGCCTGATCATATTGGCTGACTGAAAACATCAAGTTTCAATTTTTTAAGTTTGTATGTTGGGATTGTGGGTATTGAAACTAGACAAACCATACTTTTCTATAAGAAACGATCACTGTAGCGTTGGGGTGAGGATCCGGTTTTCTAACCAAGAGGCCGCGGGTTCGATTCCCGGGGAGGTCAATAAATATTTGTAACTGGGTTTGACCGTTTTCCGTAAAAATGTTTATCATACTGTACTTAAATGCCATTGGCGTAGAAGGAACCCCCTTCAAAAAATGTTGAGTAAAAACGGAGGGCGACCCTATCAGACTATCATATGGAGAATTTCCAAATCAGTCCACATCCCTTAATTTTTGAAATACCAACTTCTTAAATATTTGTATTTAGTTTACTATATAGTACTGCCTTTTATCTTCTTTCATAAAATATTTATTTGTTAATATCGTAGGAGAGTACGATAATTCATCATCTGCCATAAGATGATATTTTAGGTTTGGATTTTATTTTTCTACATCATGCATTTTTAAAGCATTAAATGGTAGAAATAATTTTTATGCAGTAGAATAATAAGGAAGAGAACAAAGGGAAATGCCAAGGGCCATCATTCATCATATTCTCTTTTGGCTCCTGATACACATCTTTATTTATCAGCCCATCCATCTCTCAAGTTTCTGTGTTTGTTTACAACCAATTTGTCCCTACACGTTTCTTATCCTCCCTCCATCGTTCATCCATAATCAGTGCCAAGTATCAATAAATGATGGATTCGTACATATATACAGTGATTTCATATCTGGATTATTATTTATTCACGAGATAACAACCATATTACTAACATTAAGAATCTTGTTTAATATTTTTAAATATTAATAATTTTAAATAAATGTTCTGCCTATTATTTCAAACCCTTTCAAAATATCAGTTAACGTATCGGTCAATAAGATCGATGCAATTCCATTTATTATACGTTACTCGAACTATAATCTGTCAGGGCAATTTTACATAAGTTTTAAAACTTATGCATTATTGCATTTTATGAATAATACAAATAACATCAATTTGGGTCAAAAAGTTAGTTGTTTATTTTTGGACATAAAGAAAGCGTTTGATTGTGTGAATCATGATGTACTGTTAGATATATATATATATATATATATATATATATAAGTATGGTTTTCGGGGTAAAATACATGATTGGTTTAAAAGTTATCTCCAAAACAGAATGCAATGTGTAAAAATTCAAAATTTTACTAGTAATATTAGTGTGCTAAAAAGTGGGGTGCCACAGGGTTCTGTTTTGGGTCCAATTTTGTTTTTAATATATATTAACGATTTGTGTGATGGGAAGTTTAGAGGGCATGTTACTTCATTTGCTGATGAAGTACAGCTCTTACGTATGTTGCTGGGAATTTGAATCAAATTGAGTTGGATATGAATTATGATTTAGCGTCTCTAAAATGGTGGTTTACTGAAAACAAATTACTACTAAGCCCTGAGAAAACTGTAAATAAATAAATTTCTCTCTTGTAGGAGCAAAGTCAGATTGTTTTAGTATAACTTACCCTTGCATTGATTGTTTGGGTAGGTCAAGTAAATGTAACAAAAACTGTGTAAACTTTGTTGATTGTGAGTATATTAAATATTTGGGACTATATGTAGACAGAAGATTAAATTGCAGTATACAAATTAAAAATTTAAGAAATAAACTAAATAATGCTATAAGAACTATGTATATATTGAGAGATCTCTGTCCTCCAGATATTTTAAGATCTGTTTACTTCTCGTTAGCACAAAGTAGGTTAGAGTATGCATTGGTATGCTGGGGTGGAACTTACATCAGCAACCTTATGCCACTGATAATCCATCAACAATATCTAATTAGAGTTATGACTAGAAAAACAGTTTCTGACCATTCATGGCCATTGTACCTTAGCTTGAGAATTCTACCATTAAGACATCTTTTCGTTTTTAAAGTTATGACAGCATTTTACAAGCAGAGTGGTAATTCCCCAAAAAAATTTGAATATGTTTAGAAATAAATTAAGAAGTAGGAAAAATATTTATGTCCCTAGACCATTCACAACCTTTTACAAAACAAATTATATGTTTATTGCACCAAAAATGTACAACTTGCTACCATATTATTTAAAAAGTGTAAGAAGTTTTAACAAATTTAAGAAGGGCATTTTAAAATGGCTGTTTACCATAAGCAACATAGAAGATCTGCTGAATTAAATATAACTTCTTAGGTGATAAAAGTAGTATTTATTGTTTTTTGGTCATTGTATCTGTTATATAAATTGTTTGTATTGTATTGTTATGTAAATTGTATTTATCTATTTGTGTCTAGTTTGAGCTTTATAAAGACAAATTGTTATTTAAGACTGCACTAATTATATCTAAAGAGTATAATACCACTATTTAATAGCAGGTTATGCTATTAAATATGAAGGAACCTCATAACAGGCTTGCCTTTGAGGCCCTATTATTTTCCCTTTGTGTGGGTAAATTTTTGGTATAAAATGGAATTATTGTTATAAGTTTTGTATTGTTATACCTACATTTGAGGAAAATAAATTATTCTTGATTCTTGGTTTTAATTATACTTTTATTCCATTCAAAAACACTCAGGCTGTAAACTAAACAGATTAGATATTTATAATTATTTCAACGTGATAAAACATCTAGTAAAATATGTTGACATCTTGTATATTTAATTCAATTTACTTATAAGGAAGTAATTAAATTCATATAATATGTATATTTCATATGACAAAACCATACTTAGTTGGTGCAAAAATAATTTTAAGATTCCGAACAATTTTACTAAACTTCTTGATGAACGGAAAGTGAGGTGAATCTTTGCAGAACATAAATAATTACTGTGAAATATATACAGTGGTATCGGCTTCTCACAAAATCACCACGAAGCACTTACTCCGTGTTGAGTTAACAATCTCTATGGCCTTGGGGGCGTTTAAGTGCACACTTTGTAAAGCCGTTAGCTTTTGGAGTTAAAGGCTTTTAAGGCGCGTGTGTCTGACGGTGTCAAAGAGTGAAATGACTTTTAACGCGCGCCTGCGATGCTTCTCTCTTATAAATGTTCAAGTAATCGATTTCACCACCGATTTTGGCTCGGTACATTGTTATATATGTTACATTACTAGCAGATAAGTGAAAAAAAAACTTTCTGGTCTCCTTACATGTTTCATTCTGCACTAGGAATAGTTTGGAGAAAGGGGAAAACTCTGCTATTAGGAGTTAAACTCATTTATTCCACTATACTTAATTGCAAACAAAATATTAAGTCAAAGGGTTTTAATATTTACCCCTTAACAATATAACTACTAGAGTGTAGTAATATTTATAACGTGGCTACTGCCTCCAAGATGAAGTTGAGCCAGATATTGAAATTTTTTAACATGATGCTCAGTTCCTAATACTCTATGAAATACTACTACATAAAAGCTGACCCTGGTCATGGACCCACCTATAATACCCCAAGTTTTTTAAACTTCAGTGGTGAAAAGAGAAATAAGCAACAATTTACCTGCAAATTTTCCAGGTGCATAAAGTAACTGATTTTACTCAAGACGTTGATTTATTACAAATGCCAGCAGTAACCTGACGACTAAAAGATCAATTAAGAACAAATATTTCTTTCATAATATTGTTATGATGAAAGATTCATAATTGAACTTCACCAACCCCGTGCAAACGTCCGTTATGCAATGCAGTGCATTTCTATCATATAAGAGGTTCTGATTAAACAAACGAATTCAAACAAAAGATATCAGCTGTGTTATTCGCGGTTCATTATTAATGCTTTGTTCGTAAAAACCAATAAATCTTCTCATTACACCTATTATTAAAAATAATTTAACTGTATTTAATATTATTGTTTATGTTATGTTTCATATACTGTGACATCTTCAACTAAAATATGATCACGGTAATTTCAATTAATAGACATTTTTTTGAGAGTGGACAAATTTAATTGACAATCTCAAGGAGTACAGCAGTATTTCGAGCCAGCAATAAATTATTTTACTCTTTTCCATTTCCCTCATAACTTCACTGGAGAACAACTTTAATAGTATGAAGACTAAACCAATATTTATAACGTTAAATTGGTAATTTCTCCTAAAAGTTATTGTTCCTCATCAGTTATTCTTAGCTCTGCGAAAGCCTAATTATTAAAATATTCAATATCAGATTAACTTGCTAATCATTGTTGAAAGTTATTCAATAACAATGGTCGTTGTTGGGTACTCCATCGGCTTAATTACATGCTCCCAATTCCATTTGATATAAGCGTTGTTTGTTCGTTAGCACAAACAAACAATTGGATTCACCCTCCCCCCCCTCACTTCACCATCAACCCCCCACCCACGACAGATATTGGCAAAACGCATCCAATCACGCAGTTTAGCTCGGTTATTGAAATTCACCGTTTTTTGCACTTTTCCACTCGTTCTGGGTAAATTATTTATAACGCGGCGATGCGTATTATTAAATGATACTTTTGACTTCGGTTGACAAAATTTACCCTCTCCAAGTTTGTAATTAGCGTCTAGAGTCAATAATTCAATTCTTTTTATCTCGTTGACTGATTTTGATACAATAATTATTTACATGTCTGGCGATTAGTGTATTTGTGTGTATCCAAAATTTTATCATCTGTAAATAAATTTATCACTTGATTATTTTCGTAGTTTCGTTAATATCTTATTCTGACCCCCACAATATCTTGAAAACTGATTATTTAGGGAAATCATCCTATTGATTATTCATGAAAAGCTAGGTATTTTTATCATGGAATGCAAATTGATTCGAGAAGGACTCGTCTAGAAGGGCTCTGATGTTGAGCCCCCCACCACCCCTACAGCAAAAAAATAAAAATAATAAATAATATGTATATTATAAACTAACTCTACAAAAAAGTGTCTTTCAGAATAAATTTAAACCAATAAAATGGCAAGCTTTTAAGTTGGAAAAATGGACTGCCAAATCTGTTAAAGGTCTCGATCAATGACTGTGGGCACCAAGTACCATACGTTTGAATATGGGTTTTTAGGCGGCAGTATTGCAGTCACGGCTCTGTCCAAAAACTATGTCTGGTGAGTGGAACTATGTTAACAATCATGTTCATACAGCACACACAGTTGAGGGGTAACGTGATGACAGCTATCTTTGGCACCATCTCTGTACGTCTGCCACAAGCAGTATAGTTAATAAAGGTAAGGGTATTGTTATTTATTCATCTACGTCAGATTTGGATATAGCTTATAATGTAAACGCATTTCGAATTACCCTCGTATCAGTAAATGTATAAAAATATAAAATAACATTTTTCAGTTTATGTTGGCAACATTTTTTATTGCTTCATTTCGTATTTTAAAATTATTTTCCATGCAAAACATACGTTTCAATTAAATAAACTTTTAAATTAAATGGTAAGTAATCATTTTGCCCTAGAGCAAGGATCTTAAGCGAATGCTGCAGGCTTAAAAGTGATACGCTTTTAATTTAATGAAATACCTTCAAATTTAATGTTGGTTAATATACTCGTAAACTCGTAATGTTGGTTAATATATACGTAAACAGCAAAAAATTTAAATTAGCAATTAAACAATTATATATGCTTATTACATCTCCAATAGTTGCAATACTCAGGTAAAGTACCCGTCCTACGTTCACACTGGACAAGTTGCCAGTGGGGTGTTGCTTATAGTGTTTTTAGATTGATTAATAATCCTTCTTCTAAAACCTTTATTAATTACTTATATCAGTAAATCCTAAAAGGTTTGATTCGTCAGAGATCAGCTGAATAAATATATTTATTAATGAAGACGTTTTTGCTGTTATGAAACAATTATTTTAGTTTTATGAGACAATATTGTTATAAATAAACTTGTTCGAACAAGTAAATGGAATTTTTTAACATTGTAAATTCAATATTGGGGAGATTGCGAATGTAGTTAAAAAAAACACAAACTAATTCTCTTTAATATTTTTATTATATTCAGCTTGCACAATTTCGTAAGATTTCTATCTGGAAGTTCTATAGTTCACTCTCTACTTGAGAAAGGGTGACAACCGTGACATAGAGGTCGCTTCTCATCTTTATTTATCCAAAGCTGATCCTTCCAGATCCTTTCACGAGCCATTTGTTGTCGCGCGGCTCTCTCAGCCCCTACGACAAACATCTCTGTCTGGTCCTTCCAGCTGAACCACTTTTCTTTGCCGAGATCCCTCTGTTGCCTCTCCTTTCTTTTGTCAACAGTGGAATTTTTCATTTTCATCTTTGATTTGAACTATTTTAAATCTGTTTTATGAAACAAGAGATCACTGTCGTTTGCTATAAATTGTATACCCTTCGTATGTTGCGTACCGCTTTAAAAGTACCTTATATGGATTTTATATTATTTGACGCCCCAAGATTTTATTAACATATCGTGTGTTCATTTAAATATAATTACTATATTATGCATATTATATTTCAAAAACCTTCTTCATAATTGTATTTAGTAGCCTACAATATACGTCAAAATTTAGTGTCATCAGTTAGAACATACTTAAACTTCAAAAATTCACTGAGCACATTTCATATTGAGAGATGATCTCGTGGAAGATTTATATCCTGATTCCTTCCGTATCGCTTACTTAGGAATTGCAACATTATTTATATGGAAGATATCTGCAAAGAGGCCAAGTTAGTTATAAACATTCGTGAGATTACTTGAGATTACTCGTAAGAAAAAAAAATGACACTCTCATCTATGGACTTTCCCGCTAAACTAAGTCCAGAAACTCATGACATCCTAGAGTAGTATCATTATTACTACAACCGGAATAGTGGTCAATCCCCTGACATTATTGAGGGACCATGAAGGCTATCTGAGGTGATCCCAAGCTAGGAATAATGTAGACGCAGGATCAAGGTTGTCAAGTTGCAATTTGGTTGCAGATATTGTCTGATTTTAATACACATTAAAGTACACAACATTTTTTTATTGTCTAGTCTCTATGTGAAAATACTTAGAGAATCCTAGCGGGTACTGTCAAGTGCGGCGCAGGCTAGTGGGTAAGCCTGGTCTACATTAGTTGGAGGGAGAGTAGAAAGGCGAGTTAGTACACCTCTGTGCTCGACTAATGTGTGATTGGGCGAGTCATGTATTTTAGCCACTCGACCACCTTTCTAACCCCAAACTATCTTCACTACCCTCATTCTAATATAGTAACACGTCTGCTGTAGACTGTGTGTTGTGTGATGGCATCGGTCACGTTATAATTAATTGCACGTTAAAATCTTATAACAATACTTTAACGAAACATGAAGTAAAGGAAAACATTAATTGTTAAGTGTATTACCAAGACATGGCATGTTTACAGTTCCTTGTTTGCATACAACAATAAGCAAATGCGATTAACAGTTTATGCGCCGATAACTTTTACATTGTTTTCTGTAATCCGCTGGCTTAAATAAAAATGTAATGGCTCTCAGTTTAGTTTTTGCAAACTTATAAAAGTCTGATAAAATAGTGTCGGAAGTTCACTGGAATTAATCTGAGAAATGAACTCCTCATGTACCCTTACTGTATTCCAACATTATTTCAGTTGATATTATAGCAGGTGTACCATGAGTGTCTATTATCAATACAGCCTCTTACCTATACGCTTTTTAACCTGTTCATTAACTCTTCCACTATATCATATATCTCTATTACAATAAAACATATACCCTTCCAAGCAATTGTTAATATCAAAGTACATTTCTCAAGGAATTTAAGACTAATGGGAGATTACACAGTTTAATACCAAACAATCATATTGTCTCCATGCTGAGTGTACACGAAACTTGAGGTGTAAACTGGGCCGAGTAACTAAGCTAGTCAACTCGGTAGAGCCTACTCAACTAATGTAAACCAGCCTAACCTTAAGATAACCGTTGCGCGTAGCTACTCTTAGATGACACGTAGCCCCCTGCCATTAGTAGTGGCGGCTAGTAAAGTCACTTTAGTTGGTCCCCACATTAGGTCCTAACGTCGCCTGGTAAAACAAGATATTCTTTTAACTCCAACTTTGGGACATTCGTATTCTATTAACTAAAGTGTAACCTACGTCATAATGGTAGGTCAAAAAGTTTTGGATCGAATTATCTAAAATAAAAAATTAAAGTGCTAATTTAGTACTTTTATATATACTATATTTCAATGTTCATAAACATAAAAAATGAAAAAAATAAATTTAACCACACGATTCATTAGTTTAATTTATTTTAGTTGTTTGAAATCCAAACAGAACCAAACAACTGTTATTCTACGCCAGAATGTTTAAACATCTGTCCCAAGGGAAAATTAATCATCGTTGCATTTACAGCTCGTTTAGAATATGATTGTTTTGTTTTGATCCCTACCCACGTGGAGGCGGCATGTTTTGAATATATTTCATGGGCATCCAATCTCCATGGATGCGCTGAATTTGTGCAGAAAGAGTGCGGATGTTCGCTCGTACATTGTGGCAAATTTCACTACCTAAATGAATCTCTGTTAGTTTTTGACTTAAGTTTTATTGTTACAAGAATGTAGGTTATGGGGAGGGTTAACTCTTATCCCACACTGTGTTGTTTTATTAATGAAAAGAGAAGATGTGAAAACAATACCCCGAGTAACATTAAGTGGCGTTCCAGCATCATGTACGATTTTATACACGTTACTAGTGAGTTTTGAAATACCTTTAGAGACAGAAATTAACAACACTCGTTCTCATACAATAGCCAAAATTATAAACAAATTGCTTAAGAAGGTTCTTTATACACCAATAGCATTCCTAATTGACTTTTCTAAGAAAATAGCTCAATCCCATAAGTCAATTTTTATTGACCTCTTCGGAAATCGAAACCTTGATATCGAGTAACCGCTGCAATAACACTACGTTACGGTGAAGTTTACAATCTTAAGATTATCTGACGAGTTTCTTTTCTTTTTTGAATTGAACAGCACATGGTGTCTTGAATTAACCCTTGGTATTTTGCCAGATGGAAGATCAAACTGTGTAAACCAATTCTACCTATAACCTAATGCTATTAAAATGTTTCAATTTATTTCTAAGGTACTTATAATCATACCTTTGAATGCTTACTATTGTAATTAAACTTCGTAGCATAATTCTGTAATTCAACACCTTGAACACAAGATTTTTGATCAACTCTTATCCGTAAAACTCCATAAACACAAGAGTTAGCGAACAGTAATTGGAAGCCATGTGTAGCAAAGGAACAATAAACTTTAAGATTGACTGATTCATTAATGAATTATGTTTTGAGAAATTTATATACTTAAATAAATACTAAAGCAAGCAAGCAAATCCTTGCAAAAATGAGTTAATCGTCCATGTCACGTATGCTGATGTTAAATTGCATTCCTATCTCTTGAAATCGGTGCCGTAACATTTATACGTTGCTTTTCTGCAACAAGAATATTGAAAATATTATTAAATTATGATTTCCCACGCTAGACTGCTACTATGTTTAAGTCTAAATGAAATAAAAAACAGTAAAGCTAGACATTGTTTTTTTTTTTTTTTTTTTTTTTTTTTTTTTTTTTTTTTTTTTTTTTTTTAAATAAACATTCACACATTTTCTATTTATATAATTTTAATTTTCTCTAAAACAAATGTAAAAAGTTTAAGAAACATATTTTTTATGTTAATTGGTAGCAAAATTCGTTATCTGAAAAATTAAGATATTACTTAATATTATAGAAGAAAGGTCAGTATATACCATTGGTGTTATCAAATGAAACTACACATACATATATACGTGAAGAACCTTTCACCTGTGAAGAAAATCCGCACAAAAATATTGCCTTTGCCAAAGACAGCAATTTGCCTATTGCCTATAATAAATCCATTAATAATATAAAAGAATGTCACATAGAAGTGGTTATTTCACAGCAAAGAGAACGCATAAAATTTCAGTGTTAATTTGCAAACGCCTCTCTTGCAATTAGCTGACTTTTTCAGTTGTATAATTTGAATTCTGCTCGAAGGACTTCCAAATAAACAGTTCTCTGCGAAAATTTTTGCACGCAGACACTCGGTCAAGCGCCTTTCCTGGAAACATTCTACCAACTCCAATTACTAAGACTTGTTCAAGTGAATAAGATTCTAAAGCAAATTAATTGCTGTAGAAATTGCGCACCCTCGCGTTGAAAGAACATTGCAAACTTGTTTCACTGCAATGGTTTAAAAAAATTTCAAACTGCTTACAGAAAATTTAACTGGAACTTTTATTGCATTTTCTACGTAGCACCTTTCTATGATCATGTAGTAAGATATCTTACTGATAGAAACTATCTAGATGATACAACAATCCTAGATCGATGATACAGTTTTCTAGTAAAGCCATAACGTGATAAGATGGAAACACTTAGACCACAGTGAGTGTATGGATACATACTAGTATTCATTATTGGAAGTAGAATTATCTCAATTATGTTCATATGTAACCTTTTCTAGTATTCCACCAATCCACCATTGTAATTCACGTTTCCGTAGAGCAGGTGGTAACACGGCCTTGCATATAGGGATGTTGTGTAACAGGTCTCTCCAGGGCATATTATTGGTGATGGCTGAGCATTCGGTTCGGATTATCAAATGTATCTTGAGACTCAGATCTGCTCAGCCAAGATCTGAAGTACTGTTTTCTGAAATTCTGCTCGTAGTAGTGTCTGTAAGTGATACGGAAAGGAAGTGTTGAGTTTTCCTTGGGATTATTATTCCTTCTTTCTATACAACTTTGGAAGATTTGCGATCTCTTCAAATAGTACGGGCTTGGATCCCATCATCCCATCTCACGGTGTACAGAAGCTGTGAGTAACTATCAAGTATAATTTAGTATCTGATAACCGTTTGGGAGCGCCAGTCTATGGGATTATGTCCTGAGCTTTGATCAGGCGACATTATGGTCCTTGTATCTACATTCAGCTCGTTGACATGAAGGAATTTTTGCATTAGGGTATGTAACCATGAAACAGGCTAATTTAATCATATAGCCACATACAGTCACTCATACAGTCTATTCTGTAAGTTTTACTGAAAACATGTCAAAAATGTTGGGCCGCGACTCTTCTAATTTTTCAAAATTAATTTTTGTTATTTTTTCATAAAGCTTTCTTTTCCAGTAACATGAATCTGTTTTCTATATCAAACCGTTTATTTCAGTCGTTAAGATGTAGATCCTCTTTAACCTTTATAATATTTAATAGTCTGTACTCAAGCAACTATTTCTGTATTTTTTAATATTTTTTTAACAGAATGTCATTTAAATAATAAAATTATGTCGTTAACTAGTCGTAACGTAAACCTTGAAGAGAACGTACTTTGCAAAACTAAAATAATTTACAATGAATAAAAAGATAAGAACCGGAATTACACTCTAATTGGGAAACTCACATTTTGGCACTAGTATTCAGGAATGAAAGTTCAGTATTTTACTGAATTTTCTTTTGTTCAAGCTCTTACTGATAAGAATGTTTACCTCTGATAATACAGCACTGCTGGTCTTCACTGTTACCTCAATTAGATTATACCCGTCTTTGTTACTAAATTCTCTACCACTAAATGTAGATTTGTTTGGTAAATATATTAAAGTCTTATAACATTATACACACTACAGGTATGTCAAATAAACGGCAGTGTGGGAATCAATGGGGAATCGATAGCAACTCACACGCCACGCAACCCCTGGATCTATTACAACCCTGACACAGGATCTGTCTGTCTGTCTGTCTGTCTGTCCATCCGTCTGTGGCAAGCTGAACGATATTGCTTTGTTCGCCGAGTTTGTTGTCGGGCCTTACAATAAAACAAGGCCCGATCGTTTTGTACCGAATTGCCATATTGATTTTACCGAATTGAAACATTCATATAGAATTTGTACACTGGGAATTATTGTTATATTGGATACTCTCATGAATTGGTAAAACAATATCAACATTTCATTGATAATTTTAAAAATGGCATACTCTAATTGTCGTTGTATAAGTGTCTGTAAACGCATATTATATAGAATAATTTTCTTTAAACCACTCAGTTATAAAACCATTGCTGGATCTCATACGTCCCGCAGTGCTACAGAATCTCTAAGATAATGGTGCGTAGCACGGATGATTCAGAAAACAGCAGAGAATTCACTGATTTCAAAATTTGGAGAATCAGAACTAAATATTTCATCGTTCAGACTGAAAACTTTTTTGAACAACTTTTAAAAATTAAAATCTCTAGAGTACAGTCTTTTCATATATTTCGAAATATGTGAGGGGAACTGTCCGGTGATTACTGTCAGGAGAATTTAGTCGAATCAATAAAAGAGAACTTTGAATAATGTCTTCTTTTCTTGATTACCATAACAAAATTGGTTTTTGAAAGCACTGCTGATCCAATCAAGAGGAATAATAATAATGTTAAGTTCAGCTCCAATTCACCTTCCACTCTGTGACAGATTCGACTCCTGGAATCTGAAATCAACATCCATCTGAAGAGATCCAAAACAGTTGGCGATGAAGAAGCTCAAAAAGAACTGTACATATTTTCGACATAAGAGACACCTTGACTACAAACAAATGTAATCGCGATGGAGTGGTATTCTCATTGTCTCTTTTGTCATTTGTCTCAGAGACAATCCATTGACCACCATAATCCATAGTCCTTCAGGCCAACTAAATTGGCCAGTACAAATATTGTTCTCAGTCAATATCCAAAACAGCCATGTGCCCCTAAATCATTTTAACGTGATATATTGCAAATTTATTATCATGGTCTATATATATATAAGATAAGTATATATATTTATCTTGGAGTACCTATAAACATTATCAATAATTTAAAATTCAATGGGCTATGTGACAGGAAAAGTTTACAAGTACCACCAGCAACCTAAAAACTTTAAGGCCTTGCTTGATAGTTTTCTTTCCTCCTTCACGGGTATGGTTATCCTGATAATTTCAATCGCTTTTCTACATTTCTCTTCACATTGATGGTTTCTAATGAGAGGCCAAAAAGTATAAAGGAAATAATTTGCCCATATTTATAAATTTTTGGTGATCGATATAACACTTTTTCAAAGTACTAATACTACACAAAACTTAGTTCTTTCACAAACCAAATTTTAAAGAAGCTGAAAGTAACCTATTTACTTCTCCTTTGACCTTTTTCATGGTATAATGCATTATAATTAACTGTTGGAACCCGCAGATCGCTCTCGTCCAGTAACGGTTACGGCGAGATCGAACGGTGCTCATAAAACGAAAGATCAAACCCCATTTTATGGATCGATTATCGACAACGTTGCCACGAACCACAGATTATGACCGAGTGTCCGGAACTAGAGTTCGTGGGGTCTCTCGGCCGTCTTCCATCATGGTCGGGGTCGACCGGAGGGCGGTCGTTGTCGTGATGGAAGATCCAAAGGTCGAGTTGTGCAACTGTCATGACTAATGATGGAAGAGCCAGCGATCGTCGGTCGCTCGGCAGAGTGAGGCAATGGAGGTCAAGGAAGGAGTTGCTTTAACTACCAAGGATCTTTACAATAGTATTAAAATCTCTGATTAGTACAGAATTCACTCACCTTACAAAGCTATATCTTGAAAGAAATCATTTTCTTGACGCACACTTTCTATTTTAATTTTCTAGCAGTTACCAGTATTATGCATGTTTAAAATTTTAAACTAAAAACTCAAAATTGTGATTCAACGACTCTTTTCAGCATTTAATAGAGACTATTTCTTAGTTTTGGAATCAATTTTACTTTAAGACGTCAATAAAATAGGAATTGGTTCTGACGTATTCATATTCTGTTCAATTTATTCCATCTGCATCATTCAAAGGTTGTTGTTCATTCCAGCAATATATTCCAAGTGAAGTGAAAATAAGTTTTGACCATGTCAGAAGCAGCTTCGTCGGTAAACGGTCACGACTTCAATCACTTAGAGCCATTACGATGACTTCATACGCTTAAAGAGAACCCAAGAGTGGTGGTAACCTTGGCAAGGTCGAGGGCTAAGCCGTCCGTGTCCTGGAGGACGAGGAAGGACATCGTTGTTATAGTACGTAGACCATAATATTACATCCATAAATGGACATAGTGCTCCATCACAGCCTTGGATATGTAAAGAGTCCTTTTATAATGATCGCATAGATAACTGAAATAGAGACAGGAAAGATGTGGTCTTGAAGGATGATGATGGTGAAAAAAAACATTGATTTTAAAATTTCTTTTGCTAAGCTATGAAAGCCTATGGAAGGTTTTAATCGTACTAGAAGTGAAATAGAAATAAAAGGTATGAAGTAAATATAAGGTTTTGATGCGCTATTTCATCTCTTTCTGAAACATTGCAGTGTACAAATTAGTTGTCAACATTTACCATAGACACACTACTGGGCATATCCTCTGTAAGAAACTTAATGGGTCATGCTCTCTTAGTAGGAGTTGAATTTTGTAATATTATTGACCAAATTAGTCTTGCCCACAGCTTTGCAAGCGAATTCCTGCGTCATAAGCATATCCTTTTATATGACAAATTTCGTTGACATCTGCTAATTAAGTTTTGTGTGATCGAGCATCAAATATCCAAACATCAACAAATTTTAAATTTATAATATTAGTAGTTATAAAATAAACAATTTGCTATAAAGGACTGGAGAAGAGATTATGTTATATTTCCGACCTTGAAAGTTGGATGTATATACATATATAACTCTGACCATAATTAAGACAAGACTTAGGATGGTTATTTTGTAAGCGCATTAAAATAACATGTCTGAACCTGGATGCAAATTCAACCCGATATCTCGAATGATTAAGTATAAACAATACAGGAACTTCAATTGTTTTACTCAAACAATTCTTGAACATTATATAGTGTGAAGACGTTTATACTGATCATTAATGGTTCCCACTTTTTTTGTCTGTAAATGAGGTATTGGATTTAAATATGGTATTAACTATTTAGTAAAATTCGTTATTTATCTTACTAAAAATAGTTGTGTACGAATATGAAACGAACATCACTTTATTGTTTAAGAAGAATAAAAGATACGTGTTTGTTTACGTAGGTAACATTATTTTTGTTGTTGTCCTCTAAAGCCTATTGATATGCTTTACAGTTAATTTAAGTTCTTGTCAACGTATAACTTACCTGCCATCAACCATTCTTAAGTTCGCGTAAAAGACATTCGTCTATATTTAGTTTAGACATACTAAAAAGATAATTGGGGTCCAAACGTTCTTAAAGAACTTATTTGAATAGTTGTTACTCCCTCTCCAACCAGATAGTCTTTGGGAGCACACATTGTTAAAAGGTTAAAAACACTGATCTGAGTGAGTTATGATGGATTTTTCAAATTATTTAGGTTATTGGGAAAATTAATTTTGTTTATGTAGTCCATTAAAGTTTTTTGAATAACAATAAACTTTGTACTTTGTAAAAAAAACTAAGTTAAGATATTCTAGTCATTAACTGTTGTTAACTAATCACTAACTTAGTGGAAACCGGTTTTTACAGTTCTGTCATTACAGAAACCTGTGAAAGTTAGTACTTGATATTTATTTGAATAGTTAATTGTATGTTACATAAACTGTTTAATTGTCAACATAAATTTGACAACGTGGAAATTCTTCTCTTGCTACATAAAAATCAAACATATTCTTGTAAGTTGAACTTATTTACATAGCAGTCGAGAGTCTAGACGGAGTATTGGCTTAGAACGAATCTACAATATCAGTTTATTGCATTCCTAGAACCCTTTTCTTCCTTCTCCACTATATCCTTCGTATTTTCTCTTGAGCGATCCTGATCCTGAAATAATTCCTTCCCAGATGTTATCTTAATAAATCTAAATTAAAAAAGTGTTTTTCTTTATTATTTATTTGGAATTCTTCATTAATTCTATAAAAGTTTGTCAGTTTTTCTCAATAACATACATAATTATTGTAAATAAGGCAATTCGTTAAATGTGGCTATTTTGTATTGTTATATTTTAAGTCTTTATTACACACGCAATTCCTTTGTAGTTACAATTAAGTGTTCACAACATAATTAATAGCACATTAAAATTTATGTTATTAATACAATTTTATTAGTTAGATTCGAGTAATTATTAAGTATGCATTCTTTTACCATACAAATATTAGGGGCTTGTGTATATTTTTAAAGTGTATCATCAGTCTCTTCCGAATTATTTATATAAAGACATTTTATTCCAATAAAAAAATAATAATAACAGTACAATTTGGGTTAGAAATAAATGTAAATACTTTGAATGTTACTGAATAAAGTAAAAGACAACAATTATTCCAGTACTCATACATCTATACTGACCATGAATTTGGTTATTGTCCAAGGCTTATTGTTGTTCCAGATCAGATAAATTTAATTTTTATGGCGTTCTTGGGCAGAAATATTTTTTAAGTTGTAATTAACAGTTTTACAAGGGAGAATTTGTATCTGTCAACACTAAAAAAGTATGGTTATCACATTTCTTAACTGTTAGCGGGTTGATATTTTCAAATCTTTAATTATTGGTCCTCTTAACATCTTTAGAAAGAGTTCACTTAGTTTCTCTGTTGCCCAAACTTTAGTTTCTTCCATATAAAGTATTTGGGTATCACTCAATAAATACCTGTAACAGCAAGACCAAAGGAACAAGGAAAGGATAAAGATGGTGACGTCACGGTTGAAAACACCGCAATGTAGATACAGGATGTATTACTCCACCCACGGTAGACGGATAATTACGGGCCTGCTCATGCGCACTGTTTGCAAACCACAGCACATTCTTGCGGCAAGTTCTTGCATCACCACAATCATTTCTCGGTACGAGTATGAGACAAAGAATCAAACCGATGATGTCGGCATTGCCGAAGATGAATATTCTTAGGATAGCGAGAGAGTACGCCATGGGGTCCTTGCAATGCGTAGTCATTCCCATGTATTTCGTCGCTTTCGTTGGAAGTGAGTTTACGAAGGTATCTCTTCCAAGTACGTACCATGGATACATACCAAGAGCGAGATATCGTGGGTAAAGTCTGCAGTCAGTCATACCTGTGAGATCACGTCGATCTGGAATACTGGAACGGAACTTCTAGCCAATGAAATTTATCATCGGCCAATTTAAATTTCAGTATTACCTCCTACAGGTAGGCAAGTCCAGAAAGTCTAAATATCTCTAAAGGCACTTGGATCACTACTATAACCCCACCTTTTTCTTCTGCAAAAGTAAAGTAAAGGAAGGAAATACCCGTCATGAAACTTCCATATTCTTGGGTGTGGAACGTTATCTCTGAGTAAGGGTTATGAAAACCAAAGAATCATACCATATTCTCCAAGACGGGGAATGAATCGCACCAAGAGTGCTTTGAGGAGCTTAAGGCCCGCTATATAATAAGCGAGAACCAGACTTCTGCGACGCAATAGCCTTTAGAGATTATGTGCTTGTATTCATGCACCCTAGGGAGACTGATCAGAGTTATGTTAAATATTTGTACTCATAACTATTTGTTACACGTTTATCTATCAAAAATGCCTTTTTATGCTCTATATATTGAATTTTAAAAATGCATATTTTCTTTGTCCAATTCTGTATTCTTCATTTTAAATATTTCTAATTATTCACAACAACAAATCCAGATTTCCTGATGTGCATACACTTATATTTGGAATGGTAATGTAAGTTCATACACTATACAGTGAGTACTAACTTTCTACGTTTCGTTTCAACTGAAGCGGTGACGTAGATTTTCCATTAATGGGGAAAGTGGTGCAAGACGGAGTGAAGCCTGGGCCGGTGAGTTATTTAGTGGGTAAGAGTTTCACACACACCAGCACTCTTCACACTTATGCTACATAAAGCATTTTCTCTCATCACTCAAATATTACGTCCAAAAAGTAGGTGGATGAATTCGTCCATCATTGCATGAGGTATTGCAATTATGGCAATGCTCTTCTGGAAAACGTGTTGGTATGATGAGCTGTTTACACTGCCGATGATTTTAAAAGATTCTCTGTTGTGTCTATGGGGAAATATTCCTCTTATAGTACCTGATTTTGTTTGATGTTATCCATACAGATTTGATAAACATTTTAATTTAAGGAGTTCAAAAGTATGCTTTAGTTATTAATATTCATAGTTATTTATATAATTAAATACAACTGTATATGTGTGTGTGTGTGTGTGTGTGTGTGTGTGTGTGTGTGTGTGTGTGTGTGCGTGCATATAATTATTAAAAAAACATATGTACATAATTATTACCAAATATAAGATTAATCTATTATAAATAAAAAGTATAAACTTTTTGCCAAGCGAGCGATGTCAAATAAATTGTGGCACTCTGATTAATGAAAACGGGAAACAGTTACACAACTGGTAAACAACCCAATTGCAGACGCCGAATCGTTTTCTCCTCATTTAAAAGTAATTAATCATTAGACCATCAAACGGTTCACGTTTGTTTGGTGTTCGGGTTCAGCTGAAATCTGGTCTGGCCTGTCTGATAAGCTTCAGAGACCGGCACATTTATTTGAAACGTAATTCCGATTTCAATTAGATTCCGCTTACCGTTACAGCTGCAGCCACTGATTTGTAAACTGATCAGCCCGGTCCTGCAACTATTTTATCCACCCTCTAATATTTTTAATAAAAGCGCAAATTTATAAGCCTATCCTATCCAATGTTGCGTATTTCTTCATTGTGGTGGGACAAGTTTGTCTAAACTGAACTGAATATATGACTCGGAGTTGTTAATATTAAAAACATGTTATTCGTTTCACAGCGTTCTGTACAGTTCCGTATATTTATATGCGTGGGCTGGATGGCGTTCCAGCCCATAACAATTTGATGATAACGCTTTAAGAAAGGTAGTCAAATCATTTTGTTCATAACTGGAACTTGGAACATAGTTTGACTTTCGCGTTCGCTAGACTTCCAAAAGTCATTAGCGATTTACATCGATCTAGAGAAGTATGGCATAGCTAGGGTAACTATCATTATGTGTGATCGCCTGAAGCAACATATGAATGTTCAACATTGTTTTAAGATTCCACAGTTCACATAGCGTGTCATACATAGTACAGTCACTTATCTTGCGCAGAGACATTGTGGACCATGCCTTTAATAAAATCTGGATGCCGTAAATAGGAATAAATACGAATAAATACTCGTATTATTTTACTGATTAGGTCTGAAATTCATAAGAACTCAACATTATAAACCTAATATGAAATATTTCTACTCTCGAAAAAGTTAATAATACTAGATTCATTCAGATTCCATGTTAAATAGACATAGACATATTATTCCACAATTAGTGCCTTGGGCGTTTAGGAAGTTTGCACATAAAATTCCCAACAACAAACAATACATTTTTTTTTAACAATTAATTTCTCATATTTGCTAGATATATAAAAATGTCGTCACACTCGTCATTGCGCTGAGTTATATTCACAAATAGCATTAATATTAGCTGATACATCAAGCACAATTCGTAGTTATAGTTTAGAAACAAATTCCATTCTTAAGTTTTTCTGTTCTTTAATTTCTTTCCTAAAATTGATCGAGTAGTTTATAAAAACTTGAAAAACGCTCTGTTCACTAATTCTTTTGAAAAATGATGTAAATGACAGATTGTGGGTTTTAATATTCAAAGTCGATTAGCAGCGATCAAAACAACGTTTAGCATCAATAAAAACAAGGGCGAAAGACCTTTATAAAAACAAAGATCCAGTTAGCCATCAAACCAGATCGTTGCCGTTATGTGACGATTAACTAGTACTCATGGAACAATGGTCGACTGTTGGATAGTTGGCTGATGTTGCGACCAATGAGAGTGTTCACCTCAAGGTCACCTGATCGCAGAGACTACGACCTCGACCTTGGCGGTAAACAGGACGCTTCGAGTTGTTATATCTCTAACTAGAGTGTTTATGTTGTCGTCTACCTGCGTATTAGAGGTCATCAGTCGGTCCTTTGGCTAGTGACTAAAAGGCAAGAGCCATCCAAGACCAACAGTAGTCGCAATATTGCAAATTGGCTACTATTGCTTGGTTTGAGAGGTCATTAGTCCTTCCTCTGAGCAACAAGGAAGGCAGGAAAAAGAAAAAAATTGCATCTAAGACTAGCAGGAGTTGTTAGAGATTGCACAAACTTTTCATTTCTTCTCTTGCTTATTGTTTCTTTACGTAGTTTAACCTTTCTCGTTACTGCCATTATTGCTTGTTTCTTGTCGTCATTTTATTATTGTCGTGTATAACTTTTATTCCAGTCATTAATGTGTTAGTTAATGTTAACTGTTAACTTATTTCCAGCTGTTACTTTTTCTGTACTTTTCATAAATTTTCACTCCGTCACTCATATTGAGTATTTTATACAAATGTGTTATATAACATGTCTTTATTGTTACCAATTTTCTCCTTTTTCAGTTATCCCTTTGTTGGGTTTAAGTTCGCAATGTTTTTTTACCACTTCTTCTTAAATTACTTCCTTTCTTTTTTAATTTCCTGCTCGTTATCACCCTCTATTGTAGTTTTATATTATGGTTTAAACCGTTGAGTAAAGGAATACATTTGGAATGAAATTCGTGCTTCATGATTCAAGGAACTGTTGGAAGAAATGGCTCTCAACTACGGTAATCAAAATTTCAGATATCGCTTTATTGATAGTAATTTTTGTTAATATGATCTTTATAACTTTTTCTGGTTATTAATTAATTTTTATCAGAACTATAAGCCATTTATTTATTAAACTCTAAAAATTAACAAGAAATACTACTCTGCAGCGTGGTAATCGGCATTTAAACACCTATGAATATCACCAGAAACAAGCTTTGAGCATTCGAGATAAAACATCAGTCTCACCTCTATACCTTTAATTAAATTTGTTTTATAATCACGGTATTTATTACTTTATATGTAGTTATGTACTAAACATTAAATAGGATTCGTAATTATAGTTAAGAAACAGACTTAATTAGCATATCAGTACGCGGTAGATGCATGTTTGCTGGATTGTGGCAACTTTGACCATGATCTTTTTTGTTGTTGATGTTCGCGTGAAAGGTGATATGACAGCCTTGGCAAACACGCGCGCGTGTTAACGTGTCACGCAAACCAACCAATTGATTGTCTATCATCCCATCTGTAATTACCTAATTCAATACAGTTCTGATATGTGACCTACTTTTCCACCATATTTATGTGCAATGTGGTTTATGTGTATGTCAGGTTATCAGTATAATTTCTGTGCTTCGCTCCGTTGTTCACATTGAGAACAATTCAATAGACTCACGCAGTTTCATCTTTGACAGGTACAGTTGGAATTTTATTTGTTCTGAGATTTCTCAATAACATGATATCCTCAAGTGTTTCCTGTTATCTACTACGTTATAATAGCGAACTGCGTAGTTGCGTATGACAGGTTGAAACTAGTCCAGTCTCCAGTTACTCCTCCGACTGGAGCTGGCTCCACTCTGGAGGTGTCAAGGTCAAGTACGCAATTTGTTGGGGCTTGTAAAGTAATGATAACGATTACGCCCACCTGGCTAGGAGGAGCTAATATCACTTATATATCTCCAGGTGGGCTTGTAGGGCTTGTACCGCGAGATAGGCTGCTTGCTGCACTTAAGTCTTCGATTTAATGTGACGTGGCAGCAGGGTTCTTGTGATTCCCCACAAGGTCGAGTAACCTTCGTTTGGCACGATCTTAAGCGAAACAGCCTCATCAGTAAATTTACTACTACGTTTTTGACGCCACTGTTGGATAATAAATGCATTTTAAACTGTATACTTCAAAGGGTTTTGAATTTGTGTTGGCATTATATGGTTTTTAGTAGTACAATTCGACGTGTTATCATTTCATCAATCTTTGAGGCTAATTTAATCGTTTAAAACATATATATCTTCCCTTACTTCTCAAGTGACGTTACTCTCTAAATAATTATTACTAATATCTTCGTAGTGTCAATATATAAGTTCTCCATACAATCTTTGAATGGATTGTGTCGTTTTCAATTAGAAAACAATAGAAGCACTTTGCGCAGTAAATAATTCATTTTTCGAAATTTCCATTCACTATATGAGCTTATCTTGCAGGGTTTCTCAATGTAGTGAACTATGACTAAGTGATAAATAACAAAACAAGCGTTGTAAGAGATTGTTGTACACTTCTCAGCTGTTGCAACACTTAATATGCCAATGCGTGACTTGTTTGTTTGGGAACATTTTGTCGATGGCCTGGCATCTTGTACAAGGTAATGTACATGCGTGAAAGGAAGAATCCTTCAATCTGTGTCAAGTATGGAGAAAGCCTTGGATCGTTTTCCAAGAATGTATTCTTTTGGTAATTCTCAATTGGTATTAGGGTGCCCGGAAATTGTTCCATTACACCGTTTTACAAATGTTACATCGTTTTAGAATATTATTTCATCTATCACTGAAGTAGAAATGTTCGTTGCCTAAACCTTAGAGGTACTTGTGTGATTGGAGCGAATTTTCTGCGAACTGATACGTTACCATTATCCGCGGCTACACACACATACCCCGCACTACAATAAGGACACTATATAGGCATCCTTATCCCATAGATATTCCTAAGGGATGATGGAATGTTGGCCAGAGCCCTGATATAGAAAAATAAATATTTTTGTTAGTCAGAAAGCATAAGGTACCATGAAGTTCAATTGTTATTTGTTACTTGAATTCTAATTCCAGGAATTACTGGTGGAATATGCAATGCTAATGGAGCAAAGCCCTAAAGTTGGAAGACGCCACCCACCAAGGGTATATTTGAGGTAAACACTGAATAAGAGGCAATTATGAGGTTACTTGTAATATTGCAAAATACTATAGTATCGATTCTGAAGCGTTTAGGATTTTAGTAAATACACATACTGAATAAATTAACAATATTTACAATAATGGCAATAAGTAAATACAGGTAACAGTAATTTGTATACACGATTTCTTAAACTTTTAACTTAAACTTATGTTAAAACACACACACCACACTTTTATGTTTTTAAAACGCCATTAAAACTACATTTTACTGATACCACATGTTTATTTCTTTGATTCACTGTGCAAAAATATACAAATACAATATTATCAAACATTTTAAGCACTTTATTTCACATATGTTTCGAAATGTTTAGTAATTCTTTGCATAATATAGTCCACATTAACTTTTTCCAGATTAAGTGTTTAATTGGATTATAATTATTTAAGCTAAAATTATATAAAATTGCCTATTTAAAATTGTTTAATTATTTTTGATTAACTAGAAATAAATCTCTTCAAAAGGAAACAATTAAAAACCCGTGATTTTTTATTTGATAATGCCAAAAACTTTTTTATTGAATAAAATAAGTTTAAAAATTAAATCCGTAACGAAGAATACCACGAGATTCTGCGTTTGTTTAACATGCTCCATTATGTTTGTTATAGCAAGCTATCTCGTGATATGGCAAATACGTGTTCGCAATACTCCACATAGTGTTATATATCATAATTTTACCGTTAGTTTATTTATTATTAACTTTTATTACTTCAGTGTTTCATAGCATATAAAAAAAGCTTTAAAGTCTTGTTGGTTTCCAAAAGGTTTCAAATTTCTATTTCTCAAGAATCACCTTTTGGAACCTGGGATAAGTTTTACAAAGTGATTAGTTGAGTTAAAAACAATTATCTACTGAACTCAGCTATAATTTAACATTCTTATCGGCTTTCTCCAAATATTTTCCTCTGCGTTCTCCTCAGTTTTGTAGAACAAAAACCACTCATTAACGTAGAAACTTTTAATTCCCTACGGTGTAGCTGACGGCTAAGGCGTGGACAATTTATCCTCAGCGTCCTAATGTTCCGGAAGAAGTCAAAATCTCGTAACCACTGTTGAGTAACTCTTCCACCTGCGAATGACAGGGTGGCGGTAATTTAGCAAGGTTCATGCACGGTTCTCCTACTTTCTCCCGGGGTTACGGTTGGAAGGGGGTGGAGGGGGTATTGGTGAACTGTGATTGAGGCTGATTATAGGACTAGCGTCCTTGGAGGACATACCACAGGAGTCGCGTCACGACAGGAGTGCTAGTCCTGGCAGGTGACGACATCCGTAAGCGGTGGGGGGGGGGTCGTTAAGGATTCACTATTGTTCCCTTTTATTGTATAATACAAACAGAGAAACCCTCTACTACATGAATGTATTGTGTCCATATATATTTGTTTTTAAATTCAACGATAGTATAACAACGGTGATAGGTCATCCTTTCAACGGCCAACAACTGTTTACATCAAAAACGTAGAAATTTAAAAGAAATTAATATCTGAAGACAGAGAACATATATTTCTGTCTTCAGGTATTGTATCATAGAGGTCTGTGACCAAAATTTTGTTTGAAATTAAAAAATGTCCCAAACAAAAAACCGGTGCAATGTTTAAAGAGAATACACGACCAAGGGATAATCTACGTGTCGGTGCCACGAATATTTATTTAATTGCAGCATACTGTATTAAGTGATGCTATTCAATGTCTTTCAGTACTAACCAAAACAGGCCAGTGACATTTAGCATGATTGGACTGATTCATATAAGATATACGAGATATAATAGCTATTATTTATTTAAAAGTAACATTAGTTTAAACCAGTTTTTTATTACTGTTTAAAATTGTATAACATTGTCTTTTTTAGGTAAGCTGTCCAAAATCCTTGCATTTAATGGTGAGTGAATAATTTACAGTAATTATATTATTATTAGAATATTCAATAACCATGAGGAAAATATTACATTGAAAATAATTCTGCATAAAAGCTTATACTAACTTCAAATGAATGTTATTGCTACATGTGATCAAATAAAGTAAATATCCCGGTGCTTTCATCAACAATGCCGCTACGCAGCATAAACAATTTTGCTGACGTCATAGTTGTGAATAATATCGCGAGTACTTATCATTTTCATTAAAGGTTATAGTGATTTATTAAGTAATACGGCAATATCCTGCTGTTGAGCTTACATACCGGTTTCACCAGCCTGCATTGCATATCTAAGGTTGTTGGTACACCAGATGTAGTCTTTTACATTTCTGAACTTTCTGTGGATACATTCAGCCGACAAATATTAACTGTACTGCTAGAATTGTTGGTATCCTTACAGTACTCTCCATTTTTTAACTATCTATAGATACATTAAGCTGATAAATATCATTATTTGTAATAGCATGTATGGTATACCTGCGGTACTCTTGATGTCTTAAATCTTTTTATTTCTTCTTACATTCAAATTAATAAGTTTTGCTTCTTTGGAGTCTTACTTCAAAATTTATGTTCCTTCATTTTATTTTGAATTATAAAAACTACAGGATGGATTTGACTAGAAATAAACAAATTAAGATATATTATGTCACAAATAAAAACATTGAGGTGGCGAAAAAACTTAGTTTATAATAAAAAAGTAATATTCATCTTGCCCTCCGCATTATTTCTTTAAATTTTTTAAAGCCCTCAAAGTGAAAATAATGGATAGTTAGTTTAAGTATACTATTTTTGGAAGTTATATCACATTTTAATTTAAACTCTAGCATTAATTACGTCATGAACCTAAGAAATTTATGGTCCGTTACAAATTACATTATTATTAAAAAGATTAGTAAGTAATTAAAACGAGCGTTAATTTAGCTAAGATAGCGAATCAGGCAGTAAATTAACAAAGTGATTACCATAATACAACGTTTCATGAATACTACACCGGCCTTCCTCAAGGCCCCTGTGTAGACGCCTCGTATATTACATCGTTGGTATTTACTTCCGCCTTGCCAATTATGCAAATTTACTAACCAGTGCTGCGCAGACGCAACGCAGCTCTCCTCTACGTGTGCGCATACCGACACTTTTGACCTTGGGGAGGGACAGAATATTACACTGGTTGGTTGTGTCAAATTTACTAACCAGTGCTGCGCAGATGCAATGCACATCTCCTCTATGCGTGCGCATACCGACACTTTTGACCTTGGGAGGAACAGAAACACTGGTTGGTTGTGTCAAATTTACTAACCAGTGCTGCGCAGGCGCAATGCACATCTCCTCTATGCGTGCGCATACTGACACTATAGAAATTTATAATACATAATTTATTTAAACATGACTTTTGTTTACTCCAGTTTTAATACGCAAGAAAACTGGGGTTAAATCAGTTTTGGTGAGATTTTGGAATTATACTTATGCTTTTTGAGATGTTATTACCCTCACTATGTAATGTGTAATTTACGATGCGTATCTTAAAATTTTCTCTCAAGAATTCAAACTTTAAAAATCTATTTATACCTCATTACACCTAAGTGGTGAAGCACCAGTTCTGTGTAGTGAGAAAGATATGTTAGTTAAAGACCGGAAGAGTAAACCCCAACGTAAATTATTCCACCTATGCAAAACAGATAGAAAACACTGGTATACACAATAAACCCTTTTTAAATGTTTTTCTGTTAAATTTTAATTGTTAATTTCGCTGAGCCATTTTAGGGATTTGAAAAAGTCCTAAAGGTGATTCTCAAAAATGCACTGTTTTCATATAATTTAGAACTTCTTATAATATTAATATTAGGTGTAAGTTCCACATATGGATAAATGCATTACTTTCTCCTTTAAATAATTAATATGATCATTTGTATTAGTTTATTTTAATGTTATTTAGAAAACATTATTGTAACGTTTAGTTTGTATTTCAAATGCTTTTATTTATTGCAAAAATGCCAATGTTGAAAAATAAATACTCACTATTCGGGAATATAATAACATATCCCTTACTGTTTGTTCCTTAAGGCCGTCCTTTCCCGCAGGTGACCTTGCCCATGTAACTCAGTATTGTATACTGCGTTGCCAGGGCAACGTCTGATGTTTACCGCTCGACCTGTATCAACCAATGACAACCACTTTCCATCTTTCCTATCATTATACTTCTGTTTAGTACAAGGTCACTCGTTTGTTTATTGTTCTCGATGGAGGTTTTTCTTTATAGCCAGACTTCCATTTTATTACTGTTGTTCTGTGTCTATTACCTAGCAACGTTCGTGTTTGTATTTTACTCGATTTTCATTGCCGCTTTGAGAAATGTTCAATTAAATCTACGTTATCCGAGACGGCAGGTCCATTATTACTTGGCAATTTGGAATCATATATTTTTTGTTTGTTTTTTGTTTTGTTACTTTATTAATAGAAAACTATTTGAGTTGGTTAGTGATTCTACAAGTCAAATGAGACAACTCAAATAAGGATTTCCGTTTAGGAGACGTTTTAATGTGGTTTGATTAATGTATTGATATTAATTTTGTTATCATCAAGGTTTTCGTTCCTTACAACATAAAAAATGGATTGCGTACATTTGTCACTGTTAAGGGTTTCAGGTTAAACACGGCATTATGCTGGACATAAGTCCTCTTCCTCAGGCGTCAAATCTTAAGGAACAAAATGCATAAGGATGCGCATGAAATAAATGTAGACTATTCATAAACGTGACGAAAAGTACTATAAAGTCGAAATTTAAAACAAAAACTTGTATTCTTTATACTTGAAACCCATTACAAAAGTCAGAAGACGGCCCGACACTAATCTTGATACAACACAGTCGTGGCGCTATAAAACATAATAAACCGTAATACGCATAAATGGAGATTGATTGTCAATAATAATTTAAATAGAATTAAAATGTAATGGGTATACAATTTAACAAATTGCGATGAATTAAAATTATCCACCATAAACAGAATAATTTACAAAACATTATCCCGTATTCCTCCAAATTATCCTAGTGCGGGCTGTAGAGTTATTATTCGTCTCGGCAAAGCACACAACAATTACCAAACGTTTTTAACCCTTTATGGAAGTCTGAATGAGACAAGCATTATATTATATCCAATGAATTAAAATTATGTGTCTGTCGGATATTGTCTGGTCATTAGCTAAGAACACTAGTCTTCAGTCTATATCAAGCTTACCTCGAGTATTCACGCTCATTCTGCACACCATTCTTCTCATATAATAAGTTTGACTATGTTTTTTAAACCTCTTTAATGAGGTTCTGATAAAACGAAGGTAAAAACGATGAAGCCGTTTTTCCTTTAAATGCCAGTTATTTCTTTTCAATGTTTAAGGAATAACAAAGTTTTTAAAATTCTGGGTCATCCCGTACAATCAAAATGTAACCAACTCACAGACAGAATTTCCATGCGTTGTTATATTAAGCTATTTATAATGGATGTCCTATTATTATATTTTTTTTTATCTACACTGTTCAGTGGTAACTTAGATGGTTTTAAAAAACGGTAATTAAAATAATTTTAGACCGTTTTTATCTGCTTTTAACATTAAAAAAACTCCATTTTAGATTACTTTTAAGTCAATATTGATCAAATAACATAATTTAGATTTTTTTTTAATATTTAAAGTCTAATATGAAAAACTGAGTAAAGTATATTTTGAGATATTCATAAACAGAACTATTCCTAAGGTCTTTATCATGGTTTCATTAAATTCGATCTGAAATTAGAATTTAATATTCGATCTTTAACCTTTTGATTAAAGTTTGGCAATTAAGACTAATGTATTTCTAGACCATATCTATTCTTCGAGTTGGTTTACCATCTATATATTTCTATCAGAAATATCCCTGAATTATTGTCGCCGCCATACTAGCTAGGATGATTCTATCGCCTATCTATTTAGAGCTATTTGCAGTTATTAATGCTAGAGTACCCCAAAACACAAGCGCGTGTTATAATAGGTAGCACCCGTATATTGTTTTAAATGTACAATTTGCAACACACAAGTACGGCAATTAAATTTTTATTTTTATCATTCTGAAATTTCAAAAGGTTAACTTTTAAGGAAATTGTCAGAGAAAACAATGGTGAGATAAAATGATGATTTTAAATATCCAGATCTCCTCTCTAATTAATTACACGAGCGCGCCAAGTTTACCGACAAGTACCTCCCTAATGATTTAAAAATGACTGACTTGTCAGAACTCAAATACATGCTTATTCTTCATCAGATACGTAAAAGGGCTCGAGCGTTACTAAGAATACTAACCTAATCAGCAGTATTTAACTGAAGCAGCCTTTCTGGTGCTCCTGTAAATTAAAGCCTTGATTAAAGGGACTTCTGTGAAATTCAATTACGTTTCCCTTTCGTCAGATATCTCCTGCTCGGGATCGGCGAAAGTGTGATTTCTCAATGAAGTCCAATGTCAAGAATTGTCTAAAGATTTCATTACGTGGGATTATGTGTCATAATAAAATATCGTTCACGTGTAATGGTATCGGTATTAATCTGAGCCAGAGAAAATGCTGACGTTATAAACACTTTTATTTCACATAAATTACTGTACGGTTTGTTAATCGAATATCAGCGTCACTTGGAATCCCTCATCCATTAGTGAATTAAGGTGAGTAAGTTACAATGAGTAATGTAAGTCAACCGTAACATTTTAATTACTTAGAACTTTAGTATATGAATAATTTAGAAATTAAATTCGTTCATTGAAAATAATGAGTAAATTTATTATAAAATTAAAGACAACACTGGAAATAATATCGTATTTTTATACCAGAAGTGTGCTCATTAAAAGTTATGTGACTTATACAAATTACCTATTGTCTTATACGTGTATGGGATTTTGAGGTTTGAATTAACTATACTTTGGTACTACAGTTCAGTTTGCCTTAATTTTGAAATATAAAAAATATGTACATAAAAAGTCTGAGTATTCTAATTCGATAAAAACGTTTAGTTTTAGCTCTTTAACCTACTTCCGATTTGAGGAATTTGAGGAACAGTTATAACATCTAACCGTGCCCTTTCCATTCTGTAGGCCAACTATGGTGCTTATGTCCTCAGTTTTACGTCAAACCGATCTTGAGATAATGTGCGAGCAAAGACAAACGAATATATACACATACATACAAACACCAAAGTAACATTTCGGATCGGTCCAACTTAAAATTTAATTACTACACATTTTACTTAAAAACAATAATTCATAGATACAAGGTAAGGTCAACACTTTAAATTAAACAACTTCATTATCATCACAAGTACGAAAGTTTTCATTAACATTTGCCTATTTAATACTATGCCAATACTAGTATTGTTAGACAAGAACTCAAGTCCGAATAAACTAATTTCCTGCAAAACACACACACACACACACGCGCGCGCGCGCGCGCACACGCACGCACGCACACACACACTTATATATAATCTCCTCCATGTAACAAGAGGATAGTGCAAACTTTCATATACAAAGACAGTAATAATAAATTGTGTTACAGCGCCCAGTAAAACAATCATTATTTATTTACGTTATTTTCAAAATTATTGCATAAAGAGTTAATTCAAGCTCTATGGATGTTCGTTCAGTATGAAATGTTTTAGCTTTTCTATATAAGTCATGAGGTATACGTGTGTTATATTTCAACCTTCTGAGACATCAGGAAATTGAAGAATTAGTGATGGATAAGTAAGTGAGTGAGGGCTTTGCCTTTTATATATAGAGATTTTCTCTATACATAGTCTGTGCATTATGAAATTATAAATTGGCTCTATTTTACTGGCTTACATATAGTAAATCAATTCCTTATCTTATTTAATATATTCCTTATATATCAGGATTTCCATTTATTTTGATCACTTTTACCTCTAATTCATCCGAATAAATTAGGGTTTACTGGATATCAGACCGAGGCAGGTCATAAATTAATAACTATCGATTCGACCGATCCAACTCTCAAACCAATGAGCGATATCCCAAGGCAATTTGTAAGACCGAATCAGGTTTACATCTTTTAAGTAGCAAATTTTATTAAAAAGAGAGTATTTGTAAGCAAACAAGGAACGTAGATTATTAATTAGTTAAAAAGAAGATCTCGTCTCGGATATTGCATTACATTTCTCCTAATGAAGACGGATCAGAGAGAGTAATCTTTGCTTAAAGCAATCCTGCCTCTTCATTAAACCGGCAGAGAGGAGGATCCTGAGTTGAATGGATTAAATCACTCTCACCCTTATGATCAGGTGGTATTATTTAATAGAAATTTCCTGGTATAAATTTCTTTTATCAGCGTAATG
The DNA here is from genome assembly GCF_021130785.1 of Homalodisca vitripennis. NCBI lineage: Eukaryota > Metazoa > Arthropoda > Insecta > Hemiptera > Cicadellidae > Homalodisca > Homalodisca vitripennis. Next base: position 86,772,335 of record NC_060208.1, read on the forward strand.
AATATTTATCTTGGAGTCTTGAATGACTTGTTTAATGTTATACAAACCGGTTATAAACTCTCCGATTAATACAGTATGTATGAATTATAAGGCGAATATGAATGCATAAGGTGGTGAAGAAGCATAATGATTGATGGTATAGTGGGTTAAATGAGTGTTAGCTCGTTTACTTGCTTAGATCAACTGGTCTTAGTAAGTATCACTAAATGCTAGTATCATTCCAATAATTTATGGTAACCAATACAAGGTAATATTATGGTATCAACCAAGGGTATTCTAGTATGGGATATTAACAATTTCATTAAAGTAAACGTTCAATTACAAATTTCTCTTTACGTAATGTATTGTAATTGTACTTTCATTCTAATAATATACTTTTAATTGTTAAAATAGAAATGACCCAAACACTGACACAAAATTGATCTAATTCAAATTGTAATTGTATTATTATTTTTCCTTCTTTCTATATTATTCTTTTTCTTTACCTGCTCTTCCCTTTTTTCTATTTCTCTTTTTTCTTTACCTCCTTTTTCTACTTTTTCATCTTTCTTTTCTTTATCCTTGTTTATCTTTCTCTTAATTATTGACATCGACTATCTCCGATATTACAACGTGTTTTCTGATTTAAAAAAGCATACCAAATAATTCAACTCCAGTCGAAAAATTATAAAGTTCAGTTCATCGACGTCAACACTGACTGACTTACAACAATCTAGAAATTCCAACTTTACTTTATACACAGACCCATTGCGATAGCCAAGCGCTTTTCCATTGCGTTATTAATATTAATTGAACGTCTGAGCAATTTCTGTTTAGTTATCCATTGGTACTGTGTGGGAGTAGTCTGTGAGTTTAAATTAGAACAATTAAACTTAATCTAAGGAACAATTTAAAAATACTAGAACTGGCATTAGAACTCCTAGTTAAAATTGTGGAAATTAAAATTATAAATTAGTTCTTGTGTCTTGTTTCATAATTAACAAGCATGAAAGCTACATCTATAACAGTAATTCCGTAATTCATGTGTCATTCTAATAGATTATTTATCAACCCTGGAAAAATTTTGTGTCGATCGAGGACTCATTAGGCGCGATCGACAGAGGTGTCGATTCGTATACTACCTAAAAGAACTTTATTACCGGACACAAACCTTTAGGTAACTTAACTAAAAGGTAATAAATACGTTAATTTGCATGAGTCAATTTTATTATGCTCATTTCATTGTTTTCCTTAACAACTGAAAATAATAAAATTTTCCACCTTGGCCTCTTTAAACATATATATCATTACCATTTTCTTGTGTGAACATCATAATATGATATATTTTAGTGTTCGTAATTGAATTTCATATAATTTTGGTTTTTTGCAACATCTTATATTTAATTATGATGAGAATGTTTTTATGTAATATATTTTTTCACGTGCAAAATAGCAGATACGATTCATGCTTTAAATGTGTTTTGTTTTTACTTCAAACTTATGTTGTTAGTTTTATTTTCACAAACAAGAAATATGATATATAACACGTTATACTAAAACTACATATACATTTTTATAACCCTGTAAAACGTAGCAAATTTTAAAATTTCTGATAGACGCTTAAATGGTTAACGTTTATAACATCTTTATTACAATTTTAGTTGTAGTTCCTGTGTTTTCTCAGATATCTCCTTTTCTATTCCTCTTTTCATCATAATAATTCGTGTATATTACGTCCGTCTCTCGATACTTTTATGAAACTCACATCCTATTAGTTAATAAACTCCTCGCAAAGCTGGTCCTTAATACCTTTCATATGATGCAATGGCCTCTGTACTTTCAATGGACACGAGCCGACTTCATTATTGACTCAGGTCAGCCTTCTCTCTAGGGCTTCGCTGGCGGGGTTGCGGGGTTTCCGATCCGAAATCGATAACAACTGGGGGCTTCTCTCACTGAATCTACTAATAGGCCTGAATGCAACGACTGGAAATAACTGTGTCAAGCTGGATTTGCTCAAAGCCTTTACAGGCATCCGTAAATTATCTGACCTCGTTAAACTACACGAGTATTAGAGAGTTTTCCACATGTGGCCATTTCATGTTATCTGTGGATAAAATCAATTTTTGTTACTTCTAAATACTTGTCCTGTGTACCAAAATCCATTTAAGTAAAATATATACTTACACTTAGACTTCCATTTTATATTTATTGTTTTATTTCACGCAAATATGAACATTTTGGGTGAGATTTACTTTCTACGTAATGCCTTTGGACACTAATGAATCTATATTTCACCATTAAATATAGCATCTATCAACATTGAGAATTTCAGTTCTGAGTAGTGAAGCCTATAATAGGGAAAGGGCAATAACGAAGATTAAAGCATGAAACCTTTTCTTTTGAAGGGTAATACATTTCAGATTATTTAATATTATTATTATTATTATAGTATTACAATACGGTCCCCTAGCCAATATGAGTTTGGTGATGGATCAGATAAAATATTATAGTTTACACTGTATATACAAATCATATTCATTTTTCAGTTGGAATTCAAGTGCTATTTGTTATACAGTAGTCACCAAAGCTTCATCCATATTGCAATGTGTATCTTCAGGCTGAGCCAACCTTCTCCTGGGAAAATCTTCCTCTTCTCAAGCAGAAATTTCATAACTGTTTTCAATGTTTCTAAACTACCTTTAATGAATTCTTACAAGGCTACTTTCTACTTTAGACTTCCTGTGTTAAAGACTCTTTCTAGTTTTCCCCTTTAATGTGAGTAAAATTATCAAGTAGAACTCCGCGATCCTGCAACCTATCCACGAATTATATAAGCAATAATACTTTTACAAAATACATACAGTTTGTTAATGTACAAAATCGCAGCCTATTCAAAATTATATTAATTTAATTTTTTTTCGGAGTCAAATAAACATTTTCCTTCGATACAATAACACTTGTGTTGAAAACTTAATGAACATCTACATTCAAGGCCGTCCAAAAGGGGGTGAACCGGTAACGCCCGTGGGCCCTGGGCAAGATCCGTAATATAAAGATTTTTTTACTTTAAAGAAAACAAGAAAAGGAAATAACAAACCGTAATTCAAAAGTTAAATATATTTTAAATAGACGTCAAGGAATGTCGTAGCTGCATGTATTCACTATTTACTGGGAGCCTCACACCTGGTGCTAGAATTTGATGTAGTTAGCAAATCTTGCAATAAGTTGCCAGATTTTTCAACTTTGTCAATTAACTTTACATTTTTTTATCTATAGCCCAAAATTAAGGAGTGTGTTTAAATCAAACAAAAAGATATACAGATCTTCTGACACCTTGAGGAGTTTGAAAGTACAAGCAGTAGCCTCCATTGTAAAAACTTGTCCTAAACTCCAGCTTTTCAAACTGTAAAAAAGAGCAAAATCTAAAAGTAGATGGAGAAGACCTCATACGTCATTTTTATAATTACGACCATTATTTTGGCTTTTATTTAGGTATATTTAATATGTTAGATTGAATTTAGTATGAGAAATTTAATTCTGAAATCTTAGGGCGTTTTACTTACAATATAAAACGACAACATCCAAAATTTAACTCAGGAATTAAATCATAGAAGAGATATATTACCTACTTATTTAGAAACTGACAGACGTAGTGACAGCTTTAGAATACTTACGGCGAAAAATGGAAAACATCCGTATAGGTAGTACCTAAATTCAACCTCAGATCGCGTGAGCGCTCTGTTATTTGTACATTTAGTATTACTAGTAACATATTTAAGATAACCTAATATAAACCTATGTATATCGTGTAATAACAAGTAATAGATAGAGACAGAGCGCCTCCTTCTCGCCGACATCTCTTCCTTTTGGGGGGCAGGAAACCAGAACCGATCGTTATAGTAACGTGTAATATTCAAAATAAGTCAAATAAAATCTGTTCTTTCTAATAATGTAGTTTATTTAGGTCTCGGGTAAAAAAAAATAGTTCTAAATACAGTGGCCTCCTGATAATACCAAAGTACCGATACAGACAATCTCTTTTTGTTAGATCTCCTTTGGCTAACAATTTGCCGAAGATAATAAAGTGATTTTCAAAGAAAAGCTCATAGCAGTGTAACAAGGTTTGATATATCTAAGACAGCAAAAGCTACTCGTGTTCCCTTTGGAAGGGTTGATACAGCGCACTTCCAATACCACCATTCCATTTTCTTGCTTTCTGTTGTGATCTATTTTATAATCTACCTATATTCAGCTCTGATGACTAGTTTTCAGTTTCTACTCCAAATATTTGTATAAAAATGATTTTTTTAACAGCTTGACAACTTTTTCATCCAATAACGTGAGAAAACAAAACAATCTGTCCCAAATCATAGGCTACTCTCCGCTCACAAAAATACACGCACCTCTATATGATGACAGAGGTGACAGCCTAAGCGGCCCTTTATCTGTGATCAACTACTCAGACCGCGACGGTTCATTGATGAGGAATTACACGCATGACAAGACTGATAGTTGTGAGCATCCCAGACATGCATGACCTTCAATGAGCTCATGCTTACGTCCTTCCTGACCCCGGTGACCTTGGGAGAGAGCCAAGGACACGTTCGGCTCTAGCCGCGCCTCTGAAGACATTCCAAGAGACAGAACCATTAGGATCGCCATAAGCTGTCCGGCCTTGCATAATGTTGCCGGGCGATATATGACCTTGTAAATGAGCCGTGATGGTTTATTATCCTGGGTCTAAAAAGAATCTGACTCGTAAAAGCAACTCTCCTAATGGTTTCTGGGGTATTAAAGGTTTTTTATTTTTATCAGTGTATTGTGAACTTATTTCATGAAATCTAGTAGTATCGAAGTATTAGCTTTTCAAGCATCCAATGTGAAACAAAATTTACATAGTTTACTCTAACTTAAACCCATAATTATTACAAGAAGGACCTATTTTTTTAAATTCAAAGATTCACTATTAGAGATTTTAAATAATAAGGCAAATATTATTTCCTTAGATTTTAAACAATACAAAATAAATGACCACCTTTTAAAAATAATATTATCAGTACAAACAATCAAATCCAAATACCTATATGATAAAAAAAATAAATGTAATAAAATTTAAATTCTAATAAAACTACTTTGAAGCTGTTAATAATTATGACAACTACATTTAGTAAGTACGGCGAACCCACAAAACACCCAAAAATCATGTAATTGTTACATACTTCAACTCTTTATTCAGGCAGTATGTTTAAACGTCAGATTTCATGGTTACATTTATTAAAACACAAACAAAAAGGTTTTATGTTATTTGGCAAATGTGTATGAAACTTGGAAATAAGATTTATCATCCAGCCTTTAAATAAGTAACAAATAGCGCTTAGCCAGAGACAAAAGAGCCAAAGCGAGCTATAGTTGACCCTAATGTCTTACAATTATAGAAAATATAATATAAAATCTTCTGTTTTTTTGAGTTGCTTGAAAATAATAATAATTAATAAATCAATACAACTGAGTGTTGAAGAACCCGACAGAACATAACGAAAGTGATAGTGCACAGATAGACAGACAGACATACTGCTATTTAACTGTATGACCCTAATAGCAATAGATCTTTTTTAATCAAGGGGGACCTATATAGCCTACCAAGTTTCAAAAGTTATCGCACAGGCTACGATTTCAATAAGAACCGGTTGGGTCCTGATTATTGTGATGTTTTCATAGCAAAGGTGAAAAAAACCGGTGGCTTTGATTAAGTTTAGAATGTGGATAATTTAACCACACATGCATATTAATCACTCACTGTACAATTTACTCAGCAATTAAAAAACGTTAAATATTCACAAATCCTGGTTCACAGTTGGAAATTGCGGAGTGAGACATCTTTGAGGATTGTTGGAGGAAAGGCTCAATTCACCTATAATGTAGTCGATTAAGTGTCTCCCGACGACTCATAACTCGGCCACTTGACACTACTGACTGTCAGGTTGAAGATTTTCCCGATCGTACTCTGCCTTTCCAATTACCGGGAAATGTTCGATCTGACACATTATCCTCGTACTCTGTGCATTTTCCGGGAAATATCGCCCGCGGTTACTCTTTTACACTTGGCGCCAGTGACATTCCATCTCGGTTACAATTATGAAAATTACTGAAATTAATTTAAAATTAAAATAACACAAGAATAATTAACCATTGGCGACCTCCATCGATACTCTGATTAAGCCTCGGGTGTGACGTACAATTAGCGTAAATTTGCATTTATTAAATTTGCTCCTGGAGCAGCACCGCGCCTGCCAGTATTAAATTGGCTGAGTAAAAAACACCCTGTAACCTTGTTACAGGTTTATTTGGTCCCTTTGGTTATTTCTGGACTGCACAAGTTTATGGCTTAGTTAACGTGTTGTTCCTCGTTTGTTAGGAAATTAATAACGTTGACTAGTCCAATAAAAGGAAATTTTACAATTAAAATGTACTTTAAAACTTAAATGCAAACTATATGACATAAGTCAGTTTTGTCGTCAAACTTGACCATTGTGTGTCCAATGTTATATTGCACACTTAATCTTGTGCTTTGGAAACTGAAGAAGATAGCAGATATTAGTTCTCGAAACGTTGTGTTTCCTGTAGCCGTAACGTATAAAAATCCTTTCAAGTTATCCATAGGCAATAATGAACTTACAACAAACAAGTGCTTGAAACTAATAAACTAAATCAGACTATAGAAAGCAACACAAAACCAGGCATTGATTCAAAGCATCATGTTAACTTATTTAAGTAATATTTTTATTTATTGTTTCGTTCAACTCAAGATGGTTCTGGTTGTTCCTGCCAACATTTTATCATGTACACTACTCGGAGAATTATATTAATAGCCATACTAATTTTAACATTGTTAGAAACATTATTTGATAAGAATATTCATTGTTTACCAGTAAAATCGTAACATTGCTAACCAGGGCTCTGGAAAACTTTGTTTACTGATCATACATAGATTTTGAAACAGATATTCACTGTAATTCATAAACCACTATTTTCTGGGTAAAATTGAATAATATATCATTAGTATAACAAACAATAAATAATGCACGTCTATAAAATAAATAATAATACACAACTATAAATAATACAATGCTCGTTTGAAATGTTTTTCAGTGCTTATATTTTGTTCTCTCTCGGATCCGCGGCGTATTCAAGACGAAGATATGAGAAAGCCGAGTCTATCTTCCATGCTTTTGGAAGACAATAATATCATCCTCTGACAAGATAATTTAACTGATAACTGTAACATTACATATACATCATATAAAAGTTTATTATCTTTTTCATAGAGGAAAATAAAAAAATGTTGAGCTTAGGTATGATAGAAATTGGTTATTCCCAACTAACCCTAGGATCAACTCAAGAACCCTGAGATGTCTGCGATTGCATCAGTGATGGGGGAGATTATTCAAGATATTTCTGCCTAGTTAACTCAAGATCAACTCAAGTTCCAACTACGGAAAACTTGAATCTACAGTAACAAACGAGGGACAGAAGGATCTTTGTACCCAGTAATTGTGTGCTGACGTTTTGTGAACGGTTGCGCAAAAGGACTCCGATAGCTCTAGCTCGGATATTGATGGAAAGGAAAAACCTCCATCTGCTTCCTGATTGTAAGCTGGTCACTGACTAGCTCTGTGCAAAGCCAATACTGATCTCAGTTAGATGTTCATTTAGAAACAGAACATTCTCAGCAGTGGATCTACTCTCGACATCAGACTTATTCTTCCAGAGACCACAATCGCTATGTGTTTCTTTTTGTTGAGAGATCTCTTCATTCTTCTTATCTGGATGCACCCCTTAGCAAAGTTCAGACACTCAAACTCGCCAAGACCTTCTGTTATGTCAACTTGAGTGAAGCAGTCGGTGAGTCTGAGAGATCGATGCCCCTCAAAATATCGGGAAGTAGATCCGGGTCTTCGGAGCAACCGATATCGTCCGCATCGCTGCGGCAGGAGCTCTACCGCGCGTGTGAGCAGTGCTGGCACACGCCCCATTACGTCACCGCCCACCGGTGGAGTCGCGCGTTACACCACCTCGCCGGTGTGACCGGTGGAATGTTGCCCGACAGGTTGTTGTGGCCGCGGTGATTATGGGTTGTATTGTGGTGTCGCCGGCAAGGACGAAGATATGAGACGAGGCATGTGATCACGCCCGTGCAGGAAAACTCTAACCTTTACAAACAATGGGTGATCTGTGCATTGTTTGTTTTTCTAAAACAATGGAATCTCTTCCATATGGATTTGAAATGTGTGGAAACCACATGTGAATGATGGACCAATAAGTAACACTCATGTTTTGTGACATCTTCATACAACTGAGCTTGTTGCAATGTATTGGTTCTTTCAAAGAATAGTCCTGAATTAGTATGATCCAAGAGCATGTGTAATCAAAATCTTCAAACTGAAAATGTGTTTACATTATTGAGTAAATGAATAAAATAAAGCTAAATATCATTGGTTAGTTCTCCATCAGAAAACTAAACCATATTATATTTTTTTCATATTTGTAACAAATTAAATTGTATTATTACCAACACATAATATAATATAATGTTTTGGGAAAGTAATGAAAACTATACATTATTACAGTTTGAAGTTATTAATGACTTGTTTAACAGTAATATCAGTGTCCACCGAGAATGAGCTATATTCAATCATTAGATCATTTATAGAACAAAGAGCACGCCGCCTTTGTGTCACCAAGTATTCAAATGAGAATCACTTGTTTTGTTGGAGTGCCACAATGACACGTTCTTCGACCTGTGCTGTTTTTCTAGATTGTCCTTTTGAAGGCCATCCAGACCACCGCAGAAGAATTTAATGTATCACTTATCCATTGGCATTTTGCCAACTATTCCAATCTAAAAGGTATTTAGAAATAGATGCCTAACCCAAATGTTGTTTAATAAAGAGATACAATAACAAGGCACATATTGTTTGACCAGGGAATCTACAGTTAAAATAGGCACCACTTGAAAAATTTATACAGAAAGGAATTTACAGAGTTGGGTACGTGGGTTTAATATTAAAAATAATATTTATTTACTTTTGGGAAGTAGTTCGTAGTTTGGGAAAAAAATTTAAAGCGAATGAAATATGAGTGGTCTATTTTGCCAAAATACGACATCAATGATTGCTGAAGATTGTGCAATCGTAAAGGTTTCCATGTAAACTGTTTAAATAATAATCTTATTATGGTATTCGTGAATTCATAATGTGATCAAAACGCAAGATCTCCTAGTTCTTTAACAATAAAGTCTACCTAAACATGCCTTCTCGTTATACTAAAGAACGCTGACAGCTACGTCACTTCTGCTAGCGTGTTCCTGCGTATGCAATCATTGCAAACAATGTTGCGCCTTTTGTTTGGCCAGACTAACAGTACTAAGTATAACAAAGGAGTTCACAGCAAATTACAATTGTTTAATGCTTCCACTTTTTAATTTTTAGTATAAAATTCTGACAAGGAAGAAATTTAGAAACTATAAAGTTTTGGTAATATCATAAGGGTGGCCACTGATTAGGTTTTAATCATACTATCTTTATTTAATTCTTCTAAACACAAACACTACTTTAAACAATTTTAAAAACATTCAAGGCGTACTTACGAGTATAGTGTCAAAAAGATGATTAAGTTTTTAGCGTACTTTTACAAAGACTAGTTCAAAGACAGTTTAATTAGTTAAAATCCGCATAAGTAACATGTGCAAGGGGTGAGTTTAGAATTTAATAACTTTTCACAACATTTAACTTAGCATTTAAACAAAAAATAAATTAACTCGATCGGTTTGAAGTACCCTTTAGTAAATATGCATATATTTGAAAATATGAATGTTCGTTTTGAACCAGTGTTTGACATTTCTGGGAGTTAGGAGTTGAGTGAGTGACCACGTATGCACATGCGCAGGCCACCTAGAATCGGCAATGCTTAGTATTACTCTGAAAAATATTCAAAACATGAAATTGAGTCTCTCTTTGGAATAGTTACATTGAAATGAATTATAAGCCATCACTGTTCATGTCTAAATTCAAAATTCCATTACACTAGCAGCCTAATTTCTTATTTTCGATTCTTTATCATAGAGTTGGATTTATAAACCAACATCTTGAGAATTAACTTTAATACCCTCCATGTTTCTCCGAGGTTGTCTATACTATTTTCAGCTATAATAACAAGCAGAGCTGCAGAAGATAAACTTGATCAAATAAATATTCTTACTAGACTTGAATCAGAAAATGGGAACAACATTATTCCTCATGTGTATCTTTTACGTCATCGTGCCCCTTTGGACTCTCCAAAAATGGGAACAATATCACTCCTAGTGTTTATCATTTTATAATAGTGTATCTACATGTGTTAATCACAAGTAGGCACATGTCACATTTCGTGTTCTTTTTGTAGTATTGTGACCATTTGTGTTCTCCGCAAACGCATTTGTGCTAGATGCTTACAGCTCAGAAATATTTACAATGAACCCTTCTTAAAGGAACAATTTTTCTGAGCACGCTAAAGGAACGCATTAGTGCCTGCTATCCCCTTAAGTAATGTCTCGAATTCAGTGATAATCGCCGTGAAGTGTGACTGACTCGAGCCGTGCCTATAATTGGAAATATGAAGCCCTCCCCCAGGCGTGCTGTGATCGCCCAATTTTCCAGTCGACGACCCTCAAGAATTTCATCCCTTAACGGTGTCATATTGATGTTTTTCCTTTCATGTTAACGTTTGGTTGCGTAAGTTTTTGTTAGCCATATGTTATTAAAGTAAAATAATTAAACACTAATGCTTTTCCAGAATTAAGTACATTTTTTAATTTAATCGTTTCTTATGAATTCTCTATTACTTTAAATGTTATCCCTGTTAATTCATATATGATAAACCCAGCCAATAACAATTGTGCCGTACAGAAAATTGTAAAACAAATTGACTTTGGAATGACTCTCCAACCATTTTAATATACCCGTATTTTAATTTGTTAATCAACGCTGGTTTTAGATTTGTATGAAAGAAAATGAGTTATGTAATTCTCACATAACTCCATCACACATCTGTATACCATAAACGATGTTGTTGTATTTCCAATATCAAGAATATATTCTGAATATCAAAAATTCAGTTTTGTCAATTTATCAGATAACAACAAATTATCAGATTGTTGTTTTATGTACTATGCAATATCCAACAACATTTGATATATAACGGAATTGAAAATAATGACATGTTAAGTACAAGTTTTCATGTTAAATGACAACTTTAAATTCATTATGATTATTTTTAATAGCAAGTGTGAGAGAGAATGTAACGTTGGCCTCCAAAATTACCTCACCACCAGTTCGCAATAATATTAAGGCCGAGGCTCGCCAAAGCTTTCCAGCACATTTTTCCACAGATTTCTTCTCCACTAATTTGAATTCCAAGGATGATTGAATTTTCTCTCAAATCAGCTTTGCAGTATTACTTCTAAATTGAATGCTTTGCACGATACCCGATTAAATTGAAGAGCGTAATTGTTATTTACACGAAATCATATTTGTAATGTTTAGATTTCAAACAACGCAAAACTCCGTTTTATTAACTGTTTTTATAAAAAATTGCAGCAGCTTCGGACTCATAATTAGCTGTGTTACAAAATCTATAAAGATTTTATAATGTTTGATGAAGATAACTCATTTTATGATCATTAATTATCTACGTTTACACTAACCACTCGGTTTTTAATGGGAGGGGGGAGAGCAAAGTCACACAAATTTTGATGAGCTATCAAAAGTATAAGATTTAGATTTCACATTTAACGTTCTGGTAGTAAAATCTCATTTAGAACAAAACGTGATTCTATTTTAAAAATAAATAATAAAATAAAGTTATATATATATATATATATATATATATATATATATGTACATATATATATATATATATATATATATATATATATATGAAAGAATGTGTATAGTTATGCTTTACAGCATATACAATGAAGTTTATTCCTTCCTACTCACCATAGTTATAACATAAATATATTTATGTCAAAATCGATTAAAATTTTTAATTAGTATTTTTATCAACAAGGTCAACGCGACACCACGTGTCACTTAATAGGCTTTGCCGAGGTTGCATGTACAATTTCACTCTGTAGTATAACTGTATATATGTTAAAATGCCATAATTGCACTGCACTAAGTTTGTTTACTAATACGAGCATATGTTTATGTTACTTTCTCGTTGCCATCACAGTTACTCATAAGACCCGTGTAAACATATTCACTAACGCTTAGACAAATCCCATGGAGTGACCTGCACCATCATCAAACAACTCTATAAAACATACAACATTTCAAATCTATAGGCCAGATAGATCCTGATAGATATATCCTGTGGACAGATAGAGAGGAATTACATTTTTCCAGTGCTTAGAGTGATAGCTTTTCTAACACTAAGCAGATTACGCATACTTTTCTCACTAAAAATAATATAGCTTAAAATATACGTTAAATAACCTTATGACTGGGAATGTACAAGAAAGAAGTTTAAGGTAGCAAATAAATTTTTTTATTTTTCCAAGCTTAAAATTAATTTAATACGGAAGAAAATTTAAATAATATTATTGAACTTAATTATATGCTAAATCAAAAGTTATCGATACTATTATATAGTTTTGTCGAAAACCAATTAAATATGGTTCGTGAATCAAGCTTGTTAAAACAAATAAATAAATTGCGTTCAGGATCGATGCAGTAGTCGCACTGATGAGCATAAGTTCCGTAGATCTTGTTTGGTTCTGCTGAGTCCTACATTGCCGCTGTTAGCGTGCGTCGCTGACGGATCAAAGGGTTTAAGGGGAATCCACTTAGGGCGTTTGGATTTAAGGGTTTTCTGTGGTGCGTGTGACTGTATTGTAGGCAAACATGCGGTCGTGTGCTAGCGCGTGTGTGTGCGCGCGCGCGTGCGTGTGTAGGCTCAGACAGTATTGTACCCCGTGCACGTACGATATACCGATTGCCGGAGAAATGGGTCCTCTACGTGATGCCCCCGGAGATACTTCAATAACTCTTACTTATTCTGCCTACTTCTCCACGCTACGCCGCGCCGTGTACAGTTGATGCAGATTGTCCCTGCACTGTGCTTTCTCCCAGCAGTAATACCGCTGTATGTCGAGTATGTAGATTTCTAGGACAGATTTTCTCTTTTCGTTGTATGCGACTTTTTTATAAAGGATTCTTTATACGCCACTACCATTTTAATTGATCATAATAAACATTTTAAGGGAATATTCTCCAAATCCTAAAATATTATCAATCCTCCCAGGAGTTGAACATGTGATCGTTCGGTTAGTGTTGCAGTAGTCCAGGATTATAGTTAAGGTTAAATGCTTACAAGTTTCGATACTCGATTTCTCAATAGAAATCAATTCATTTTGGTATCTCTTAATTGGTGGATATAGAGTTTCTGACAATATTAAACAGTTTGGGAGTTTATAGTCTTTTAATTAAAAAATACAATTCATTTCTCAGTTTTTTTATTAATAAACTTCTTTAAAATATAAAATAAATCACCATGAGGTGTTATATATTTTCACTTTAATTTATTCAGAACATTAATAAAAGAATTTCTGTCCTTTTTGAACATTGAAAATGCTTTTTTTTATAACTATTTCTATAATTTTCGTATTAAACCGCTTGATATTATATTACCACGTTAAGACGTGTGTATATTATTGTATTCTACTCAAAAACCCAATGACCCCAGACTTTGATTTCTTATGTAGAAATGTTCCCGCTTCCTGTTTACGTTACTGTGGAAATGTTTAGAAATGTCGTCAACCTTTTGATGGCTCATAACTTTACAAGAACCGGCTCATTACCTTTATAGGCCACGATAACTAAACTATGTATATAAAGTTGCTGAGACCCAGCAGAGATGGGAGACATGACCAAGACTATCAGCTGTAAAATGTTTTATATTCTATTCGTCAGATTCATTGCTTTTTCTTACAGATTACACAATCTTTCTGAGACTCGATATAAGTTTCTAAACTTCTTCACGGAATCAATTTCCCAAATGAATATTTTCCTTACAAATTATCTTTCATTGTCCGATTACTATTTATAGATTCGTGAATATAGCTTTTCCCAAATTAATAGCTTCATGAACACAGATTTCTCCTTAATAATTTAATTATGTTTAAGAGCCAACTTCTATATTAAAGTTATATTCCATTATACTGTCATTTTTTGGTAATATATGTATTCGAATGAAAAGTAACGCCTTCGAGCTCTTGCACATAATATTTATCATTAATTTGCTTTGGATCCGTTACAGTTATTTATTTTACTAACAATAGTTGTTTTCAGCAACGATACCTTCGATGAAGGTCCGCCTTTGGTGACAAGACGTTGAGTTTTAACCTATTAGAGAAATATTTAACTTTTATGACTATATTTGTCGCAGAATTACGGAAGATGCCTCATATTAAAACTCTTATTACATCCATGTGCTGTTTAGTTTTTTATGTAATGCGCTTTTAACAATAATACGGTGAAATACAACAAATTGAGATTTTTATCAGGATAACAATTCACATATAAAAAGACTAAAGGGCGTATTCACTGTACCATTAAAATGACGTATATAAATATTGAGGTTTAACATTTTACATATGAGATTGTTAATAACAATACAGCCGGCTGTTTAAAGATTATAAAGAAAGTATCCTTCCGGAAATAGGATTTCAAGAAAATATGCAGCGATCTAAATATGTGAAAATTGTTTAAAAACAATAAGTAGATTATTTTTAATTCTTTCTGTTATTTAGGTGGCTAGAATATAACTGATTATGTGTTTTGATATTTTCTTCAGACATTTCGATGAAATTCAAAATTATTATAGATTGCCTCAAATCTTTTCAATGTTATGTTTAAAAGTTCAGGATTGAAAAATACACTATTGTACCACTGATATGTTATTTCATACAAAATTAAATCTATACTTGAGACTTCATTCATTAATGGTAGGATAGCGATATAGTAATGAAGTAGATTGAGATAAATAATTGGGAATCGAAACAATTGTAAGAACAAGATAATTCTTTAGCACCCGGCGTTCTAAATCAATCAACTTGTCCGCCACTATATTGGAATAGAGTTTGGAGTCTCACTAGCAGACCACTTTACAATGTTCAGGTATATTAGAGCATAATAAATTGACAAACATTAATTAATTCATACCACGATTAAGGAGCACGCATATGATTAATATAATAAATAGTTATATTATTGCGAGTATTAAAATCTGACGCCCTAATATCTTTTTACAGCTTTTTCTAATTAGTTTTTTTTTATTCTATTGAAAATGAGGTATAAATGAAATCGGTTGATAGTTTCCTTCCTACTTTCGTCTTTTACCACCTCCCTTTAGACCTTTCTAAAACAGTTCTTTGCGCATTCTCCTTTCTCTGCCTCTCTCTCGTTCATTCCTGACAGATTTAAGAGCTCCATTTCTACCCGAGCTGACCTAATCCCCCTAGCCATTGCATCGTCAGGTTCTTCCGTCATTCTTCGGCTTCCTTATTCAACCACGCTCTGAAGTGACTTCTCTATGCTATATTTCGACCACACAAAGTGTTAAATGTTTATTGAAAACCACTCTGTTAGGTCCAGTTGGTTAATTTTTCAGGCAAGTTTTTTTTATAGATACTTTTTTACAATTTTTTATTTGACTTTTACTTACATGTAATATTATTAAGTTATTTGTAATTACTTTAATAAGATTCTAGGAAAAGAACTTAATTTAAATGTTCAAAATTATTTTGCAGGTACAAAGAAATGTATGTAAACTAGATACATAATCATAATCGTAATAATCATAATCTCCTTATTGCGTGTTTGACAATATATAACATTGTATTGCAATAGTCAAATGCATCATAAAATCGTAAAATAGATCCTAACTACACATTCACTCACAGTCATACTTACATCTCAGCATTCTCACGACACAATCACACAGACTTCGGATCCATGATTTTCAATACGAACTAAATGATTTTACATACGAACTAAATACTTACCAATTGATCTGTTCCCCAAGGGCATAAGTAAACAATGGATTTTCAAGCAGGTCGTATGTTTTACATAAATGTGAACGTAAACAAACCGTACGTAATTGGCCTTTCTCTAGAGTGTTGCCCTCTTTTTTCTCCCGACAGTTTTTGTCGAGCCGGTCCTGCGTTTTGTGTTCATTAGTCTGGCAGCTGTGTAATGCCTAACGAGTGTTTTATGTTTGGGGTCAGTTCAATAATGTCTTAAGAGCGAGTTATCGGAAATTATTCAAACTTTTACTCAAAGTTTTAACTAACCACAATTCGTATTTTAAAACTGATATCGGTTTATTTTTTCTATCTTTAGATTCAGCAGTTTAGATTCCATTCAATTAACTGTGTATCACGATTTTCTTAGCCTTTCTGAACTTAACTGAACATCAGTCACCTTGTGTACGGTGACAATCTGATTTTCGTGAATTCGATATTCATCTTTTTTTATTCAATTTGAAATTCTCACCTGATCACCGGGAGTAAGCTTTAGATGTAAAAACTGTACCGGTGAATTATTTTATAAATTTTAACTTTCTTGTCAGCAGTTTGGATTAGGTACTCTATATTCGCTAACAGCACATTCACATTTTCAACTAAACCCAAAAAGTATCACTAGAGCTGTCTGACCTTCACATTGAACCTTTATCAAGTTGTTGTAGATAAATCAATGTTTTAAAATTGTCAGCAATAATTAAATTCCGAGGAAATTGTCAGAAGGCTGTGAGAATGGAAATGAAAGACAATGAAATAGTTGGGAAGCCCGTCTCGGCCTTGGACGCTTCACTTTGACTTTGGAACTATTCTAATTTCACGCCTCCGAATCTTCTCTGACGAGATTAAAGTTTCTTTCGGGAACATTGGTCATGAGTGATTCCAATCTTATTAGCATTAAGTTAGAACGATACTGCTAAAATGTTGTATTGAATAGCATGTGAAACTGTTTAATAATGTAGCTACAACTTATTGTAGCTGCCCAAAATAAATAGTTTTTAATCTGATACTACAATGGTTTTTAATATGACATATATACGTGATATTATTAATAAACTTAAATATAAATAAATTACTTTTAATTATTTTAACCACAATTATTTTATTTCTACTTTTAAAATTAAAACTGGTCTATAGATCAATGAAATATTTACCAAATACCCTGCTAACTATTTATGCTCTAATTCGTCTTTACTAAGAAGTCATTATCGCAGTTTAAGCTAAAGTTTCAACTTTAAGAATGGCTACCCCACAAACTAATTTCATTAAATTCATTTTTTAGTAACTTATTTTCTTTTCAGTCAAATTAAAATTAAAATTGTTGTCATTACCTTCTAAAACTATTACTTGACTCTGCGGTGAAATTTTAGCTTTAATAATTGCTAAGAAATAGTTTTAAACCAGTTTTGTCCATCAGTATAGTTTTGTTTCCACAAACTCCTCGGTAGTTGTATTACACAATTAATATATTGGTGTAATGCCTGATATTGAATTTCAAAAAGTAGAAGTAAAAAGTCGTTTTACTATTTTTAACGTGTTGAACAGTTTTAGGGTTTGGATAAGTTTAGAAACGCAAAGCTTGTAAAAACGATGACACATAGTGAAATCTTCCGGTGAAAAACTGTTCCTTGCCAAATATATCACACGTGGACAAAATGGAAACAAATGTGCACAGAGCACTCGGTAGAGAGAGAGAGAGAGAGAGAGCAAGCAAGAGTTGTGAGACACAACACAAGTGTCCCAGCAGTGTGTGCAGATTTATGTACAGGAACGTCCCGGGGGACTCCACGTACTGTCTCGTTTTGTACGGCAATCGTCGCACCGGTAAAGCACGTGTCTGGCTTACAGTAGTGGGCACGCAAACACATACACACACGCGCACGGTATTCTTGTTTTACTGTTCTTGTGAGACCATTCGTACACAACTAACATTCATTAGTATTAACTTTACTATTACTAGAACACCATTATGACCAAAAAGTACTAATTCCTTTTACAAACAACTATATATAACATAAACTTAGAGTTTTAAATCTTCGTATTTGAACGCATTTTATTTCATCGATTTCTAATCAAAGGAGAAAGTTGTATACTAATATATAAACATCATCGAAATTTCGATATTGTAATTGTTCTCGTATTAGAATTTCTCAAACAATCGAGGAGAAGTGTCCCTCGAGGTTTACCTTCAGACCTCAAAAACTCTCGACATTCAAAATTGTACAACATAATCGTGTTACGTACTATGAAATTGACTACTGAACACAATAGCTTTGGCTATCAAGACATGAAACTTTTCACGATTGTTTTTTGCTTGAAAGTATACTATGGTGATTAATTTTTTGTAATATGAGAGTATGTATAAACTAAAAGTAAAGTATATATTAAGCTAACCATATGTATATTGTATATTAATCCTTATGTCCTTGGTATTTGCTTGGTATGTATATGAAAAATAATATCGTGTGGGTAGGTATACGCTGAAACCACATCTTAACAATGGCTTTTAACATTTACTTTCTACTCTATTACTTCCCTTTTTAATACTAATTTCTTTTTACTTTCAGACTATATCACATGCTAAAATCTCATATGATAATGCCCTGTTTGTTCACAAATTTATTAAATTTGCTATGTTCTCGTTGCCATCGAGGTTGCTAAGAAAACCAATTTAAACATTTTCGCTAACGTTCAGCCAAATACTTTATAATTACATGCACCATAATAGAACTCAGTGTTTTCTATATAAAAATGAAGCTTTACATGGCCATAAATGAGTTCAATGAAGATGCATGTATATTATACATGGGATTGACTGAACGTCATTGAAGTCTATTACTCAGTAGCCTGGCGGACTTTCTCTTCTGTTTGACTGGGATCTGAATTCTCTGTCCGCAGGATATCTAAGGAATTAAATGAGCTATAGACTTGACTATATTAAATTTAATGTCGTGTGTATAGACAAACAGAAATTACATTTGTCATCCATGTGATAGATTACGGTAATGCTCAGCTAATTAAAGTTTATTTTATTTTATTACAAATTTTTATTTATAAATATAACGCTAAAAACTAGTATATATAAAAAATATGGTGACATAATTACGATTGTCTCCAACAAATTTAGTAAATTCATAATAAATTGTAATAATGCAAAGTTTATATAGAGAGCAAAATTAAGTGTTCTAAGATATTATGTTTATATTAATAACACAATTTAAAGTAACGAGATGGAAATATTCAGGGGAAACTACACCGAGGTGTCAGCTGACACGGTAAGGACACAAATTAGGAAAGGAACTTGGTATCGATGGTGCCAAGTGTTGGTGTTGATTTCCTTCTCCAGTCTCCCAGCGGGCAGACTCTGACCTTCCCTTAATTAGATTTCTCCAGTTCTTCGATTGGTGGCGAAATAACTTTTTACACTTTGTTATAATTGATTTTTTCTAATAAAATGTGTTTATCAAAACTTTTTGTGTAATATAAACAATATTTTGTTTTCATTGAGGTTTTTCTTGAAAACTATCCTACAACAAATCAATGTAACACGTATTTTGTGTAGGTTTTCTAAATTTATATATTTATTTATTAAATTTGTATACGTGACAATAGCCTGATTTAATGTTCAATAAACATTGAATCGCAAAAAGCACTTGAAGTCCCGGCGGAGCAAGTACTTTTTGTGAAACTTTTCTATAGAACTTTTTTTTTTAAATAAAATATATGTAAATACTATATATATATATATATATATATATATATATATATATATATATATATATATAGGTATATTGACTAAAACATGTAGCCTGCAACCCTCTAGTCAATAGGTCATGGGTTCGACAACTGAAGAAGTCAAGGAAACGTTTACTTCTCCAGAAAGTTACATCAACTAAAAAAATACCGAAAAACCGTGTACCAGTTTGTATATGTATACTACACATGTACGATTCCATGACCTGTCGGCTAGAGTTGCAGACTTATCCATAGCCTAGTGGTGAAAGTCAAATTTACATACTTATTTAATTTATTTAGCAAAAAATACATGTGGTGTACCAAGTCCACTATACCTTGGCTTGCGAGCCGCAAACTATAACATTACGCCAAATTGTGATTCTTGGTTAGTTTTAACACGGATTCAGAAATACAATCTTACACGAACTTAGCGTTATTGAGAGATTCCGTCCAATAAAGTAAGAACAGTTGATGGTGTGTGACTATAGTTTACCTTACCCCTCACTAATGATTTTCTATTAGTTTAGTTATTTAAAACACAATAGAATTTCCTTTAAAATTCTTTAAATTTCATTTTAAAATATATCATAATTATTATTAGTTTATTTCTTTAATCACGTTTTGGTAGAAAAGTGTTCAAAAATTCATAAGCAAGTTTTTTTGGAGGGAGGGCAACATTTCAGCTTTTGTCTGAAAAGTCTACAAACTTGAGATTAATTTTTTATCTGAATACATGGTCGAAAAGATTATGCGTGGAGAGAATAGATATGTAATTCAGTAAAAAAAGGTTTGTTTATTATTTGTAATGATGCAAATATGTTATCTAGTAGTTCATAAATGTTCTTTGTGGAAATTACCTCGGCATTAAAAACAAAAAATCAACCCTTCTAGTTTTACAGATGTGTGTTTAACCACACGTTTAATAACAGTTATTCACATTTGTACGAAATACGTATATATCATACCTATAACATCGTACGAAACAAATTACAACGTATTTCAGAAACTTTAGAGAAAAATATAATTATTTGTCTCATAATTTTGACAGTGGCCGTTCAAATTGTTTAAGTAAGAAAATTCTATTACAGCCATTATAATATTCTATTAGCTATTCTTTGTATAGGTGAAAACCGCTGTGAAAATGCAACAACAAAAGTTTATGTTTTTATATCTCGTAAGATACCATAAATGTTCTCAGTGTTAACTTTGTGAGTTAGAACTTAATATTTCGTATTAAATATTTCAGTATGACCCCAGTATGATCCAGATTATGGCCCTATGAATATTATAGTGTTTTAAAAAGTTCGAAAATGTTGGAAACTTCTTTTTGGCTTATAAATACTTGTTAGTATAAAAATATACATTTTCATAATTTTTAATGAGCCCTTTTACTTCAAGGAGTCGTCATAACTTCAAATGTATTTTGATATATAACTAATCTTCAAAATACGAGTAACGAATGGCCTATGCCTACCAGATATTTAACGATGACATCCTGCTCAAAATCTGAGCAAAGGCTGAGCCGGAAGGAATACTTAATTATATATTTTTAATAATTATATAAGTTTAAAGTTCTAAGAAACGCATAATATCGTAACAACATCGTAGACTATCATAAAAACGTTATGGGGAATATGTGTTGTTTGTTATTTAATATATTGATTAAAAACAATAGTTCGCATTTATAACCCTTTGTCAAGCAAGAACCTTGATATAAATCCCATTTTCTACCGGGGGTTCCCTCCACTTCGTTAGGACACGTGGCGTCGTTTCCTTCAGGTTATCGTTGACCAGATGCTGATGGTGATCTCGCATCCCCCTCACTCCTCAACTTCCAAGCTCTCAACCTCTCCAAATTGGACAATAAAATTCCCTGCAGCCATCCCCTTTCTGACCACCTAGCCTGAATTAGGTTTTCCTCGTTATCATTGTACAGCGCGCTGGTATCTTGATAGAACAAAGGTTCTTTGTTGTTCGGTTCCAGTTAGATTAAACTTTACATTAGGCTATTATTATATTTTTACATTTTTGTGCCTGTCATTTATATATAGAATAAACTAAATCTAACAGTTAGTTTTCTTAGATGAAGTAATAAACGTATAGTTCCGTTTTTAAATCTCATTATAATGGTCAAGTTCTTTAATTTATATAGACTATATATAATTTCAATAAACATTGAATAACAAAAGGTACTGTCCCGGCGGAGCAAGGTGATTCAATGTTTATTGAAATTAATTTCGGCTATTGCCATTTATACAAATTTAATTTATATATATATAGACAGCAAAAACTTGTAAACTATATCTACCTCCCATGCGATCAAATCTTGAATGAGCAACAATTCTGGATTGTTAACTTGGAGGCTTGGTAAACAATATTAGTAATCTTCAAATATGTTAGGAAAATTTGTTTTTACATTTTATATCGAGACAAAAAAAAATTAAGACGTGATTATTTTCTATATTAAGTAATTTTTTCTATGAAGAATTATACAAGGTTTACGTTCATAAAAGAGATAGAAGTTTTGTATTATTACTTCTAGCACAATTTTAAATTAAACTTGATGTTAAAGATATGAATATAACACTACCATACATCGATTTACCCATTTTACAACACTTGGTTTATTATGCGAACCATGAGTTTCTTGGTGAAGAAGTATCAAAGAGTGGTCTACTCATGTTAATTTTATGTTAATTTTAGCTGATTAGTATGAACATATTCCAACTTGTAGAAATGCGCTCTGGCAATCTTCTGGCATTGTAATGTACAGTTTAAATTACAGCATGCAAATACATTAACCAACTACAGCGGAATTTTTATCCTTTACTGATGACACCAATGCCAACGTTTCTACTAAACTAGAGAGTAGTACAACAATGTCCTGAGACTAAAGGTCTCTGAGTGAACTGAGATATCTCCAATCGGGTTTTAAGACAGCGCTCGCTAGATTATTCCACCAAATTACCCGCTACTAGTGCCGCTCCGCGCTACTGGTAGGGGGATCAAATCGCATCAAGACCACTTAAGAGCATTTTGAACTCTTATAAATTCAGGGCGGTGGTGCGGCGGTTCCGCCTTAATCGATTTATGGGTTTAAACTTTGATGAAGTTCTAAGTTTCTTCCTTCGCTAGCTGATGTTTGTCAGGAGGTGAATTTGAGTTTCCCTCAGTAGCTGAATTTCTTGTACAGAGGCTCTAAGACACTTCATCTAAATAGGATTTATTCTAAGTTTCTTCCTTCGCTAGCTGATGTCTGTCAGGAGGTGAATTTGAGTTTCCCTCAGTAGCTGAATTTCCCTCACTCGCACGGTGAAGTTCGTTCTGATTTTCCATCCTCAGTTGACGTTCGTTCGGATAGGTTCGGATAGTTGATGTTTCAATCTTCCCAGCTCAAGTTTATACGATAATAAAGAATGTCTTAATGTTATTAGAGATTGTATGCTCCCAGCTTAACACATTATCTGTAATTTTATAACTTACTAGTGTACTGATTAGGATAAGTTTTTCCAGATGTAATTGAGGTTTACTTCATTCGTAACACGTAAATACAAAAGGTTCATTTTTTAAATTAAAAAAAGGAAATTATCATAACATAAATATCTAGTTGCAAAATATGATGTAGAAGATAAATCAATAAGTGAAAAAGCTCTTGTTGTATAGGAGGAGTCGAATGTTTACATTATGTGTAGACGTTTCTATTCAGATTTTCTCCTTTTACTTTTTTTTAAAATGCTTCTATTTTTGTACGTATTCTATTCCTCATTCAATCTACTTAAGTACACAATAAAAGGTCAAAATTTGAACAATACAAACCGATATCGTGGATGAATTACTCGTTCCGGTTGATAAACCTGTTGTAACATGTACTGTGTCTCCTACCGTATAAAAATAAATAATTGAATTAAATATAACACCAAACTAGACAATGTTTTAGTGAAACTACATCAACTGAAAAAGTTTATCATCTGGATTAACAGATATGTAACAAGAGATGCATCTTGGAGTATTGATAAGTTCATGACCTATATACAAAATATGCTCTAAAACTTCCTCGTGCATACCTAAACAAGTTTTATCAATGATTCAATCTTCAATGAATAATTATCTTCTTGATTATTTTGAAATCAAATTTAAATCTGAGGTAATGCAAAATTACGTATGGTAACCTTCCTTCATACAGTATAACAGCACAGAAAAAGACACTCAGATTTTCATGTACGTTGGTTGTATCTCTATAAAATAATACTTCATTACACATCACGCAGCTAGACAGGGATTCTTCTTGGATATATATATAATATATATATATATATATATATATATATATATTTGGTTTATCGTCCAAGAAGATTCCTTGTCTAGCTGCGTAATATTATTATTAATGTTATATTAAATTACATTAATATTATCCATGTATATATATATCCTATTTTTTTAATTCTCTAATACTCCACATAGGTACATATCTAGAAACAATCATAGATATTGGTTTACTAAATTCAAAATATGTGACACTGGAATATTTTTAATTGCACGATAAGTTGCTAACAAACTGGAAACATTTTAAAGATTCAACTTTTTTCATTTGGAAGGTGTATTGTTCCAATATTGTATATATTTTTCTGCCCTTAGAAGACTAAAAGTGAAAAGAGATAAGCCCTTAAAGAGGGAATATGAGAAAAGTCTCGTATGTTGACAAGCTCAACTAAATACGTTTACTATCTGGTGATCTAGTAATTTATATTTTTTTAATACTGAACCTTTTTATATTTTTCATGTGTATTAACTGTAAAGTAGCAAATAATTTTGAATAGAACATTCCAAGCGCATCAATAGAAAATTTATAAATTACGTTAACACTACCTGTTGTCTATACAATTTGTAAAGCTACCTGCCACATAAAACTACCAACATCCTGTAGGCTCATGTTCCGCGACTTTATTGCAGCACGTTTATGGTATTTTATGTAAGTTGGCAGCCTTGACTCGGATTCAAGGCCACAAAGCATTGTTGGCATCACTGCGCACTCGACATCGCATATTTGGCGGGAACGTGGATCTCTAGATCAATGTCATTTCAAGGTCTCCGGGTGCGATACCTGCATAGCAAGTTGCTGTCGTCTTCGTTTTTTATACTCAATAAAGATTACACCACCTGTTAGTGAATATCTTCAATAGTAAAATAAGGATGAAACAGTTTTGTTTGTATTAGGAGTTAAAGGCTTAAAACATCATTCACACATATCCATTCCATAACAATGTTCACTGTATTCACAGTCAGTTATTGAAGGTTATTTAGAAGCCGAGTTCTCTAAGGCATTATACATAGGTTTAAGGAACTTCATTGTATGACTCTAGCAACAAATTATGATGCTTGGTTAACATTTGTTTTTTATTCCTGCTATTTATGTGACTACAGGCTTTCAGCTAAACTTTCATGAATGATATTTTGGCTGTGTACAGTTGCGAGTAATTAGAAAGACAATACAAACCTAGAATTCTCACTAGTCATTAAAGTTAGTGACTAGACCAATAATCAGAATTTCATTAGATATCCTCAGTATAATTGTATATCTAAACGTCTGATATTGCTGTGAACTTACCAGAGCCTGTTCAAGTAAGACTCTATGCTTTATATTTTCTATGGTTTCAAGTAAAATAGCAGAATATTCTCTAAATCAAAGTCCCAAGTATTGTAACAATAAGCCACTTGGCTCTTTGGATGAATGTCCAGTGAACTATCTAGAGTGTGCCATTGACTTCATATATTACATCCTTAATGTAATTAAGTGTGATTGTTGAAATTCATTACACCTAAACTGATGTAGAACTAACAAAAAATTGAATTTCGGGTCATTCCCCCGAAAAATGGGGGGGTTTCCCTGGGAAAATAAAATCCCCTACTTACAATTACTTTATAAATTGCATTTACTTTCTTCTTTTTCTGATTGTATAGTTTGTAAGGTTTAGAGAGAAGGCACCCTATCTATAATAGTTATTTCTATAACCGTGGAAAAATATTCTTAGCGATACTCACGTGTACTATTGATCGATTTCAGTGTATAAACTTTTATGTACTTAAACATGCTATAATTAAATAGCATTGCTAAGAGGATCTTTTAATGTCCTTATGTTGGAATCCCAACATAAGCCTATAATATGTAATTAAAGTACTTGCTTGACATACAAAATATATGATGTTTAAGTAATGATATATTTTATGAGCCTTCTTATAATTAATTTAATGAGGTTTTTCGCACCTGTTAAAAGTAGATATTTTCAAGATATGAGATATCTTCTCCATCTCTGTCTGTTAAAATTTACTATTGAAGATGAATAATAGGGATAATATCGCCAATGAAATATATAAAAACAATGAAGAAAAATTATATTACAATTTGTTAACCGTTAAAGATATTGTCACATTTCCATAAATTGTATGCTATAAAAAATTTATGGTACGCCACGTGTCGTAACAGGCTTCGCTGAGGCCGCAATGTACAAAATTTCAAATTTACAGATAACTTCACTCCTGAGATGTCCTGCGGATATATCATACAAAAACGTTGAAAAGAAAATGACGCATCACAGAATTTATTTTTGCACCAATTATGTTTCATGCAAAATTTAAAGTCTACACATGTAATCTTTCTGAACATACCTTGCCACATGGTAAGTCACTATAAAATTATGTATGTGTTGAGATAGTTAGGCAACATGTGTCAACATACCTTGCCACATGGTAAGTCACTATAAAATTATGTATGTGTTGAGATAGTTAGGCAACATGTGTCAACATACCTTGCTACATGGTAAGTCACTATAAAATTATGTATGTGTTGAGATAGTTAGGCAACATGTGTCAACATACCTTGCCACATGGTAAGTCACTATAAAATTATGTATGTGTTGAGATAGTTAGGCAACATGTGTCAACATACCTTGCTACATGGTAAGTCACTATAAAATTATGTAGGCTATGTGTTGAGATAGTTAGGCAACATGTGTCAACATACCTTGCCACATGGTAAGTCACTATAAAATTATGTATGTGTTGAGATAGTTAGGCAACATGTGTCAACATACCTTGCCACATGGTAAGTCACTATAAAATTATGTATGTGTTGAGATAGTTAGGCAACATGTGTCAACATACCTTGCTACATGGTAAGTCACTATAAAATTATGTATGTGTTGAGATAGTTAGGCAACATGTGTCAACATACCTTGCTACATGGTAAGTCACTATAAAATTATGTATGTGTTGAGATAGTTAGGCAACATGTGTCAACATACCTTGCCACATGGTAAGTCACTATAAAATTATGTATGTGTTGAGATAGTTAGGCAACATGTGTCAACATACCTTGCCACATGGTAAGTCACTATAAAATTATGTATGTGTTGAGATAGTTAGGCAACATGTGTCAACATACCTTGCCACATGGTAAGTCACTATAAAATTATGTATGTGTTGAGATAGTTAGGCAACATGTGTCAACATACCTTGCTACATGGTAAGTCACTATAAAATTATGTAGGCTATGTGTTGAGATAGTTAGGCAACATGTGTCAACATACCTTGCCACATGGTAAGTCACTATAAAATTATGTATGTGTTGAGATAGTTAGGCAACATGTGTCAACATACCTTGCCACATGGTAAGTCACTATAAAATTATGTATGTGTTGAGATAGTTAGGCAACATGTGTCAACATACCTTGCTACATGGTAAGTCACTATAAAATTATGTATGTGTTGAGATAGTTAGGCAACATGTGTCAACATACCTTGCTACATGGTAAGTCACTATAAAATTATGTATGTGTTGAGATAGTTAGGCAACATGTGTCAACATACCTTGCCACATGGTAAGTCAATATAAAATTATGTATGTGTTGAGATAGTTAGGCAACATGTGTCAACATACCTTGCCACATGGTAAGTCACTATAAAATTATGTATGTGTTGAGATAGTTAGGCAACATGTGTCAACATACCTTGCCACATGGTAAGTCACTATAAAATTATGTATGTGTTGAGATAGTTAGGCTACATGTGTCAATATGTCACATCTTAAGGGTGTATTGAATTTGTCTAGAAATGTATGTATTCTGCTATTTTCTCGTTTCCATCATGGTTACTAATAAACTAAATTTAAAAATATTCGCTAAACCGCATCCAAATCCTATGGATCCTATTTAATATTAAAAAATTTACTTTCTTTGTAAAGATATGGCTACGAAAAAGTACGTATTATAAACCTTTGCCTATACCTACACGTTAGCACTTCTAGACTACTTTTAAACGATATAACAAACGTCGAAATCGGTTTAGAAGTTGAAAAGATATTTGAAATTAAAACCTCATAGTTTCCCATAAATAAACATGTATACACGTTTTATACTCAAGTAGCTGTTCAAAACCTTATTAGATTCAGCTTAATATTTAAAAAACGTTTCAAGATTTTTAAAAAATGCTGTACATAAATTATATTTTCAGTAGGAAATTCTTTTACATTCTTTTCAGTAAAACACCTCGATGAAAATTGACTCTAGTCCTTACTTGATCTTCCCCACTCTTAGGACGATCTAAATCAGTATTCCCGGAGAGCATGTGAAAGCCTCAGCCCAACCCCGAGCGATGACATCGCCAAGATAGCAGCAGCGGGCGGGGGATTAGATCTAAATGAATATTTATCGCCCAAGTCAACAAGAAAAATCTCTCCCTTCAACTCCCTAACCAGGCGAGGAGCAGGAGACGGTGAGGATTTGAGTGGCATCACTCTTTAACGCGCGAGTGACAAATTCCCCGGATCATTTCCGGAGAAAAGTGCCTCCTAATTCCCTCCTACTTTCCAATTTATTACGGAATCTCCAAAAGAGGAGCACTTTAACACTTCTAGTTAAGACTTCGTAACATGTAGAATAAAATCCACACAATATAAAATACAACATTTTAATGATCTTTATTGGGTTGAATAAATATATAAATTTTACATTGCACCACAGTTGTGCTGCAGGTGTTAATTCAAAATAAATATTTTACTAATAACATAAATATTGGAACGTGATTTTTTGCTTTGCTATTTTCATTTAGAATTTTAATCTGAATTCAGTGCTAGGTTTAAAAATTTAAAATAACTCTATTTATATAATTTGAACAATTAAATTTAAAACTATACAAATAAAGATCGGCATAAATTATATTTTTATATTCCTATAAATTCGTTAATTGAATGGTTAAATAATATATTGGTTAAAAAATATGTTATGGTATTTCACAATAAATAATTTTCTTCAATGAGTAAGTTTTTTGGGATTTTATTTTTTTAATTAATGGCTGCCGAGCTTAGCTTCTTATTATGAAATTCCAACTAGTGTTTATATACTGCCAATTGGTTTCTATTTCGGGTAAAGTAGTTGTCACTCGACCCTAATCACGGTATTTTGTAAACGTCTGGTCTGACTATCAGTACCGTTTAAAGTATATACATTCCATAAACAGTTAAAGTTCTATTTTAGTAAAATACTCATTCACAGAATTCAGGTATTAGTATTATTCAAATTGTCTTTTTTGAAGTTACAGAATGCTTTAAAATATAATAAATAAATGCTCTAGAATCATTCATAGCACAAGGAACATCTTTTAGGTGAATCAATCTTTTCCATTTGTATTTAAAGTTTCATGGTTACTTTATTGTTATCTGTATGTGATTACACACTTTAAATCCTGTTACATTATTATTGTGTTTGTTACGTTTTTGTGTTTATCAGATATTGCTTGTAGTTTCAACAATGTTGATTATTTTATTCTATCGATTTATTAATTATTTATATATTTACTGGTATGTAAAATTTGTACTTATTGGTATATTTTTACTTTTAGTATTGAAATATTTCTTAAGTATTTTAATACCACGTATGTTCTATGCTGTGTTGAGTTTGAAGGGTGTTTACTATATTTTTATATTATGTCAGAGGATTTAATTCTCTATAGTTTTAAGATTACTTTTATGAACTAATATACTGTCGTTTATATTTATACTGCAATTTAACACGTAGATAAAACTGAGCCATATGAAGATTAGTTAACGAACTATGGCGGTTATTGTTAAAAAGGAATTTATAGATGGTTTCAGTTGAATTATTGTAAACTGTAAATCTAATTTCAAACATTAAATGTGTTACATAGATTACTGATGGCAGCTGTTTTTCAATATTGTGTGTAATTTTATGTTTTCTTGTACAACATCCTGTATTTTGTGGCGATTTCTGATTGACAACGTAATGTAAAAAGAGCACTTAGTATCCTATGAAGACATGAAGTAAATACATTAAAAAATATCGTAAAAGTTAAGTTCTCTACCTAACATTGTATAGCACTTGAAAAATATAAAGATATCTGCCGTATTGGAAAACGGTGATCAGTAAAAGTTTAGTATGTATGTAGGTATTTTGATATTTCTCAAACAATAAGGTAAAGTTACTTATTTAACATGTTTTGTGGTAAAGCTGTTTGTTCAGTTTTCTATACCTCATGTTACCTGAACTTGAACAAGTTTTGTTTTGTTTATACCAATTATTCGATGAGCGTTAGCGAAGCGAATTACTTGAGGGGCTGGTAAAATTTAATTTTTATCGCCTTGTATGGTAACGGATTACTTTCCAATACAGATTTTTCGTCTCCCAAACATTACTTTCTCTGTGTAAAGAATTATTTCATTATGTAGCCATCATAACTTTCCCTGTGATCAGTGTGATTCCGTTATTTGTTTTGACAATGCTATGTTCAAACATATAATTTTAACACAAAAATGAATTATAAAATAGTGTTACGTTTCCTTGTGGAAAGATAATTACCAGACTATGAAATTGCAGATAATATTTAAATTTATTTTTAAATACTGGACTAGGTAGCATTTTCCACGCTCGGTTTTGCCTCGCACGTAAATGAAATCTCCTTTTTTCTATTTTTATCGGAATGGAAATTATTGATTTCTGTAACTGAATTAATGTCAACGCCAAGAAATAGAAATGTTTTCTTTATCTCTTCGACACGTGTCGAAAGGAAAAGCGGATTGTCAGTAGGGAAGGGGATGGTAAAAATAATGTGTGGGGTGTTGTTGGGGAAAGTGGGGGGGGCGTCGGTCGGGCAGATAGACAGACAGACAAATGACGACATTCAGTTAACTTACAGCGGACCGGCAGTCGAGGGGTTTTGTAAATAATATGGCGACGAGAACACATCCCTGCGGTACTCCACCGTTACTCATACTGCGCCCTGCATTAGGGAATTGAGCTGCTGAATCGGCACTAAGTAGCTGAACAAATACCAGGTTAATATTTGGGAGTGGTTTTGGCAGTTTGTTTTATTTTTAATATTTTACAGGGTCGTGCCTACCAGACTGGACTATATGTATTTAATTAAGTGTCCCAAACACTATCGTAACCGTTATAGACAACGAATACATTTAAAAAATCATTTTTCTGACTCTTACGCCTAAATAATAAAGTTTATTATATTATATATATATATATATATATATATATATATATATATATATATATATGTTTGTATAAGTTTAGTAGGTACTGTATAGTCATCACGCAACTTGAACTTTCTATTAGTACAAGAAATAAAAAGATTATTTTATATAATTGATGCATTGCATCTGCCACTAATAAATAATACTTTACATTATTTAAGTGCTGAAATGTTTTCCTTACCCTTGAAAATTGTAAAAACGAATTAAAAACTTTAAGAATGGAGATACCGCATATAAAATGTTTAATTTATATATAACGATTTTTTAAATGTTATGAACAACACTAACCACGTAGATACTGGTTGATCACTCTACTGCAGTAAAAGTTTCTCCTAGATTTTGTTAAGTCTGCGACGATCTCATATTTCAAACGTTGCACTGAATGGATGGTGAAATGGAGCTAAACCAGTGATCACATAAGACCAATAGATGGAGCAGTGGGGTTGCCCGTTGAAGTCGACTCTGGCGCGCGATGCTACAACAATGGCGGCGACCTTGGGATGATTCACCCTAGTGGCGAGCGCTCAGACTGTGTTCGCTGCTGTCTGGCAGGTTTTAGAACATGAGAAGGAAGATGAAGATCTCGACTATTTCTATGATATTGTAGGAAACACTTCAAATGTAACGACGCATATTGTGGAGTATCTTTCTGGTTTTATAGTAAGAACGTTAAGAAATAAAATAGCCTGTAGCGGGTGCCTACAGCTGTTACAGGCTAATGAGGAAACGCAATACCGCAACAGTTTGATAAGTTGTAAAAACCGAGGAGGACTTTTACAACCTTCTGAAGGTGTTGTGAAACTTTGTTTGTTATGTGAAACAGAAGTAAAGCTGCGTACTAATAAAGGCGACGTGACAATTGTGAAAAAACTAGAGGACAGAATGGTAAATTCAGTGTTACGAAAGTGTATCGGTGTAAATCTGTTCCCAGGAGGGCATTGTTTTGAACAAGATCCTGGGGTAAATCACCTTATATTAGTTAAAAAAGCTATTTGTAAATAATACTTCAAAGTTCGACTACATCACCACTGCAAAAATGTCAGTGCCTCATTAAACAAAAGCAGAATACGCAGTCATTTATTAAAAACTGTAACATTTTTAGGACAGTAGAGAGGTACGTTTTATTGTAAGCTTTGGATATTTATGTTTCTAATTTTCATATTGTAATTTCCATTATATTAAATACATTATTTATAAACATAATACGTCTATGTCTAGTGGTTTACTTTATTGTACCTTATATTGCCTCAAGTTTAGTTAGTATTTAATTGCACTAAATGACAGTTTCTATTTAAATGAAATGATAAGCGAATGCCTTATAAATGGGGTTTAAAAATGTTTAACATATTAAAAATAATTAATTACATTTAAATGAATTTTAAATTAACGATATGTTGAGTTTTAATTTTAGAGCCGAGAGCGGCCTGGAGTGTAGGCGATCTGTTTTAGGTCGGGCGATGCGGTCAGGGGTTCGCCTATATTCTGCCGATAATATCAGGAAAACGACTGGTCTTAGAAAAAAAAGTTTCGAATGAAAAAAATAATTCAACTCTTTATCTCAAAACTTTCCCGCTTACAAAACTTGCCTGTCCTAAAAACAAAAAAATTCCTCACAGACCGACTTTTTCATGTTACGATTTCAAATGTGTATAAAACTTTTAAAGTTTTTTGCTCATTAAAATTATATAGAGATCAAAACTGGTAATTTGAGTTGCGCCATTGGAATCGGTGTTTTATGAGATATACGTACACCAAATTTGAACATTTTGGCTTAATCCTAAGTGGGCTAGGTGGCGATTTATTTATGCGCGCGCACTGCAATTTTTAAGCTTCTCTGGACGGCGTTTGGCGTTTCTAGATGCTCTCAAGATGGCCGCCACTGGCTTCAACACCAGTAATGTTGTAGGAATAGGAGTGCTCCATCTATTGGTCTTATGTGATCGCTGAGCTAAACTCAACAATCGCATTGAACCAACCTCCCCCACTGCCAAGTTATGTGTAGAGAACTCGGTTGCTCCGCGTGCTTTGGGTCCTTATCTAAAACATCGTAGTGTATTAAATTGTGTATAATACAGACTTTTGTAGTTTATGTGTTTCTCTGATGTGATAACTATACAACGAGCTGGTTTCGAACGTCTTCACTGTTGACTTTTTTTGGATCTCTTCAGAAAGACTTAAACTTCTTATTCCGGGGGTCAAGTCTGTAATAGTGTCAGATTTCAGACGCTGTAATAAGCGGGAGGTGATGTGGAGCAATTCAGCTAAACTCAACTGTTGCAATATTCAGTTGTAATTTTCAGGAATTACATCCAGAAATACCGACACCGAGAATCGTAATTTATCTTTTACGTGGGTCAGGTTTACATGACCACCAGTGTCCAAATTTAAGAAGATGGCTAATTCTAAATTCTATTTTGTTGCAAACTGATCTGACGCTTTCAACTCTATAAGCAGGTCACTGTTACAATTACGTCACGATAATGTACAGGTCGTTGCGCAAAAGTAACAGTCACCAGTCACTGTTCCGCTCTGCCCGATTATTAGACGTCTGGTGGTCGCGATTTGCATGCCTGGAGGAACGCTTTAATCCTCGGCCTTCTGAGGCCAATTAGAGTTTACCGGGCGAGCGGACAATTTATTACTCCGCTACTAGGCTTGTTATGGCCCAATGGTGTTTTTATTAGGGCTGTCGCAAAGTGCGAGTCTACAGGTGGTTTAATTCCTCTGTAATGTAGGGCGTCGAGTTCACGGCAGGTTGTGGCGAAAATGTCCTATGTGTAACAACATTTGTTACGATAAAAAAGTACTTTTGAAACAAATAGATTTTTGTAAACAAGCATAAAAAGGTGTCTCAATGTGAGAGAAAACTAGATTATTGACGTAGTCGATATTGTATTCTAATTCCATATTACCATGGCTTGGCTGTAAGCGCTATTCCACAATTCCATACCTCCTGCTGAGTATGGCTTAGAGAGTTGTTGGGCCCCTCGTAGTGTCAATTGTATTTTCGTAAATAAATCAAAACTCATTATTAATTTAGTAATCAATAATCTGGTCATCTAATGTGTAAAACATTTTGAAAAATTAATCAAAATTGTTGTATGTGTTCAAAAACCCAGCTTGTTCAAAAAATGTTAATTTCATATGAAAGTTATAATTTACGATATTATTTTATACAATATTCATATATTTGTATTAATTCTTTAACTATTTAATACAAAGGGCCCCAGGGTTAAACTGCTTATAAGCTTTGAGAGTCAAATGCATAATATGTATCATGATCACTTACTTAGAAAAGAGATACATTTTTCTGTACCATAGTATTTGTGATTTCTAATTTTAAGTGTTACAAAATATACGTTTTTACAACATTTTATTTGCAGCCTCAGATAAGTAATAATATCAATTTCAGTCACTCAATTCCAAAAAGAATTGCGACATATTTAAAAATTAGAAAACATTTAGATTTGTTATTCTTTAAAGTAATTGACTAGTGAAAGCGGACACATCGCCTGTAACAAACGTAATAACCTGGAGAATCCGAAACCGTCTGTGTTGTTTCCACAAATTAATTTAATTGACTTTGAGCCGGACAGGGGCCCGGGTCCGACAGAACTCCCGCCTGCCGGATTAACGCGACAGTGGTCATGGGACCGTACAACCCTTCCAGGAGAGTGGAGTGAATGGGCTCACGGCCGTTGTTGTGACTGTTCCACGCCATTGAGCTCGCTCCTGCGCCCCCCTCGGTAGCCGGTTTACAGTCGGGCGGCGCCGAACACCGCTGTAGCGGCGATACCCCAGCCCCCTCGTCGCGTCGGTTCCGGGAGGGAAAAGTTTACGTCGGATCAGGATCACATCACATTTGTTGTTTTCGTCGGGGTGAAATGTATGGAGTGATCGAGAAACTCTTTCTCTGTCGATCCAACTGAGATTTTGTTGGATTTGAAAAATATTTTTTAATACACAATTCAATCTTTTTTCATGTTGCTTTGGAAGTTCAACCAAAAAAATATTATATCAGATTCTAGAATGAAAGTAATGATAAAAGTTCTAGAATCGCCGTAATGTCACTGATTCTGGTTATCGTAATATTAAATACATGGCAATTACGTAGTTCTCTTTACCCAAAATTCTTTATAACCAACGAAGCCTTTTGCATAAATATTAAAATTCCGCTTATTATTAAGTCCGCTTATGTCAATATACAGTAATCAAATGTTTATTGCAGCGACAGTACAATTGTATAATTAACGTTATTTTACAGCAACTTTAACGAAAAATTAGACTTCCGTACTATAATTTTCACACATACATACATTTTGTTAATTTCCATTTATACTTCACGAATTACTCCCACTTCAATCAGGGATCATTCTAATCATTATATAGTCTCCCAGTTTATTGAAAAAATCGTCCACATTATAAAATATGTATCACCTTATCATACGTATCAGCCTTTCTAACGAATTCCAACCGCCTGACTGTTGCGGTATTTTTATATCATTCTGCGAGGTCCAGAATTCATGCAATACCGTCCTGTGTCTCGTAGCTCGGTGATTATCCCAGCGTCTAGTCTGGTACGAGTGTATGTCTCGGCCATTGGCCAATGCACATTTTGATAAACAATATAATGATATTTTCGGAATGTAGAGGCTTGGTAGAGTCATCAGTTGCAAACCTTTAAATCTAACCTGCACGACTGTCTGAAGTTCAATATTGCAATTACGTGGATTGATTGATTTTCGAATTTAAAAACTCGCAGGAACTGTGTATTCGCGCAAGCACCCCACAACACCAATCCATAAGTGAGTTGGCGGTGAATCAGGCCATAATAAGCCGTCTTCAGAACATGAATAAGGTAGCATTCGGCTAAGGACGTCAAAACATGAATGCCTGAGCCTAATTTAGAGCAGAGTTGTTCTACATGAGCTTTACATGTCAAGGCCCAATCTAAGTGAATTCCAAGAAATGTTGTGGGGTAAAGTTCATCTAGTATGGTACATACTTAATAGAAAAATACATAACTTTGGAGTTTGAAAAAATTGGCTTCATATTGAGGCTGTAGAAATGTTAGCGAAGTTTTTGACGCCAATAAAGACATTTTATTCCAAAACTGGATTTGAAATTTCGTTGAAGCGAAGAGTCGCATCTGCTTATTACACGATTGCATTATATGTCAACGATTATTTTATGTAATTGACATGACGCAGAAGAGAATAGGGTCGAGAATACATTCTTGAGGGACTCCATAGTCCATCTTCATGAAATTTAAAATGTGATTTAAATCTGGATGACTTAAGTTCATTGACTTAGAAATGTATTTAGCTACAAGAGAGGCGCACCTCTAATGTCATGGGATTTTTATTTGTCAAGCAGCGTGTACTGATTAACAAGATCAAAGCATTTGGATGGATAAAAACACACGTACAATGTGATTTCGACCTTTCAGTATTCAATGGATTGCGATTTTGCTAACGCACAATAACCTTTGAAAGTTTATTTCTGCCCTGACGTTACGTTTATCACCTGCCCTAGAGTGTTTGGCGAAGCTTTCGAAAATCAAAATAACCAACTTTTGGCAACGTAGGAACTGATAATACGTATGTGCTCAAAAGGAGATTCTATTTATAATAATGATTACCGACTAAAAAGTAGGCGATGTAACTCTTCTCATAATAGAAATCATGTTCAAGTATGACATGTGCACTTTGAAAATAGCATTGATTTCCATTCGCATCCGTAATTAATTGGAAGACTTAATTACACGTCTATAACTATAGTATATCTTGTAAACCACCTTCATTGCGTCACGAGACTTGTTCTGGCATTACGACAGCTGGTGTAATAGCTGCAGTCAATGTATTAAACAAATGCTCACTCTCTAAAGTTTGAATGCCACAGTTATAGTTGAAAATGTGTAGACAAGGGAACTATCAATGTTTTGTAGGTTTGAAAACTCTATTTCGACATCGTGTCTAGCTCCTACACGTCGCGTCGCCCGGTTTAATCGACCTTTGTGAGGGTCTACAAAACATCGTTAAGCGGCAAAAAGCGCGGCAATATTTACATAACCACGTTACTCCGCTGTATTGTCGAGTGTAAGGCGTGAAATGACGGAAGATGGCCGACTCTATCGCGCACGAGGCTGCGACAATCGATTTGTTGCGCTCCGTGAGAATATCGATCATGAAATCGATTGTCTGCGACGAGTTCACTGTCACCTACCTACCGGGTCGGACGGTCGTTGAGCCGTTTCTTGTCGCTTGGAAGTCACTTACTTCTTACACGAATAAATCGTCAAAAACTATAGACATATTTTACAGATTTAATAAGAAACGTGAAGTTATGTTTACATTATGATATCCAAATGAGAATTTTCGATATACAGTTATAAGAATACTTCTAATGATCTCACTTAGTAAAGCAAATTCAACTACGTGAATATTGAGTATGGCTTCATTTCACATTAATTTCACTTAATGCAGCGTCTGAAATATGACACTGTCACGGACTTGACTCCTGGAATCTGGAGTCCATGTCTGAAGATATCAAAAAAAGTTTGGCGCCCAAGACGATTAATACACTTTGCGTCGTTTATACGTCAGAGACACCCAGACTACACGAGGGGTCTGTCTGGTTTACCCAGCAGCCATCAAGTGCAGTCTAGCTGAAGAGGTGTTCTCATTGTCTCATCAGGTACGCAATGAGTGTTCTACAATCATCGTCGCCGATGTTATTGGATCTCTTCAGACGGACATAGACTCCACAGAGTCCAGGATACAAGTCTGATAGTTGCAGATTTTAGACGCTGCGCTAAGCGGAAAGTTCTAATGTGGCTAAAGTCACTAATCGCATTGAATAAACTCTTCCCATTATAGCTACGTTATGTATGCAATCAAACTAGCTATATAACATGAAAGAAACGTAACTTTACGATCGAATTTTGTTAGGTGCTTTGTTAGTGCTATTTTAGAGAGTTTGCCTAATAATAACTGTTATTACATATTTATTTTAGTTTATTAATAAAAAAAATGTAATAATGT
The DNA here is from genome assembly GCF_021130785.1 of Homalodisca vitripennis. Classification (NCBI taxonomy): domain Eukaryota; kingdom Metazoa; phylum Arthropoda; class Insecta; order Hemiptera; family Cicadellidae; genus Homalodisca; species Homalodisca vitripennis. The sequence goes on from NC_060208.1 coordinate 86,810,763, forward strand.
TTTTTATATTAGGTATTTTTTAAACTTTGCTGGAAAAATTGGCACTGTAAATTACATATCTAGGGTAAAACTGTCTCCAACTAATTCGTAGCAAATGGATGTATTAATTTTTCATTTCACTAAAAGAAACACAAGCCTCGTATATTTAGCATATAACCATTAAATCAATCTATTTTATTTTCCTTATGCGTTAATACAAGTGCATGACAATTAAATGATGTACGCAACTATTACATCGTGTACAAAAATAATCTACCGGCAAATAAACGCCTGGTATTCGTGGTTACAGAACATTTACTAAAGATTACAGTTTTATTTGATAAACAATTAAAATTTAACAGAATGCCCTGTTACTATAGGTAGGACATTTTGAAAATGATGGTTTTGAAGAATGGGAAAATGCCATCAAACTGTGTACAACAGATTTCCCTTTTCCCTCGTCCTTGCGCATTCCTCTCACTCCTCTAACTTTGCCGCATTTATTTATAAAACAATGCCAGGAAGACCGGATATTCCAGTACGGCACCTTCCAGGACTCTCAGCCACTGATTACAACCGTGGATAACACTCTTCAACCTTGAGGGAAAGCGGAACCAGTAGCGGAAGTTCCGGTGGTAGCTTTCCGTTTCCTGTGACGCAATCGCGGGAGAATTACATTCCTCAGTCGGTCATCGCTAAATACTTTCCCCTTTTGGACTGGTTCTTCAGGTCTATTAGAGGTCCCACAACGTCGTTGACCATAAATAACGAAGAATATATTATATACATTATCCGTGACCTTCGTGGATGAGTTTCTCCCATTCGATTTCGAAATCTTACGAGATAATCTAAAATTCAAAAACCTATAAGATTTTTAATATATGTGGAGTACTTTAAATTTTGTTTTTTACTGTGTACATTTAAGTAAAATAACGGTAACAGAACGCTCAGAGAACAGATGAGGTACATAGTTTATTGTGCTTGGAGCTGTACATGTCAAGGTTAAGGAAGATTTACTTCACTCCCCAAACCCTTATCCTTTAACCCTCCCTAAACCTCCCCACCTGCACTATATCCAGCCACGTGGCATCCTTACACATATAATTGTTAACTTAAATCTTATGGGTTCTGTTCTATATACCGTTATGCGGACTGCTTGACAAAAACTTTTAAACAGAGGCAGTTATAATTTTTAATACTTTACGTCTTACCGATTACACATCATACTGTTATAAGTCGTTCCACCCATACTTAACAATACATATGTCTAAGACAGTAGGAAATTTATCTAAAGGTAATTACAATGCAGACTCACATCATGTTTTCCATTGCAGTTCTTTTTTCATTCTGATTTATCCAAATGCTCGTAGTAATCTTTGACCTGTTTATTTAAAAAATGGCCGGACTGTCCAGTATGAAATCGGTCATGCGTAAAATTATTCTGTGTCTCTTCTTTAGTTATGTGCATCAATTCTAAAAGTTTTCATAAAACCTGCTTTCTAATTTACCCACACACGTGTAGTTTTTCTTCCTAGTTAACCCTCCTGTTTCGATAATCAGCTGACATTATACAACTAGATCGTCAAAACTCTACACTGCAGATACGTATATATATATGTAATTTCAATAAACATTGAATCACAAAAAGTACTTGCTCCGCCGGGAGTCGAACCCGGATCTCTCACTTGCCGGGTGAATGTGCTACCATTACACCACAGAGCGCTTACTTTTTCCGATTCAATTATTTTGTATTTGGCCGTATCTGTCACATATGCGTTTAAATAAGGAAACTAACATATGATCGGAAGACCAAATACATATATACAAAACTTAAAAGAAGTAATGAAAAAATCAAATCACAGTCAGTACGATTCTATCCAGCCGATTTTCTTAGTTTGAGTTTTAATTTAGAGTTATTTGTTTACAGATAGGCATAAAGTATTAAAAGTCATTTAGCTTTGATATGTTTCACGTTTTACTCAACATGACAGTCACAGGTCAAACGCAAATTTGTTCTGTCTGGGTCCGAAAGTTTATTTTTCACGTTGAAGTGGTTTAAAATAGTCATCTATTAAAGTCGATTTGCCGAAAGATTGCGCCCCGTCTTCAATGATATCATCTGTCCTGGACCGATCAGATACTTATGTTATAAATCTGTCTCGCCAAAGTAGCGGGTGGATTTATGGCCGAACTTTACAGTGGCTCTGATATTCTTTCCGGCAACCGAGCGCCCTCCCCCTTGACCCCATCCCCAGCTAGTTCCACCCCCAACCCCTCGCAAACACACAAAATGATCGGCTTTGATTTATGAGGATATCAGGCGATTCGGAATTTTATATGTTGTTGAAGTGATCCTCCCCTTGGTGATGTGTTGTCGGGGAGGAGAGAGAGCGCCGTTTGTAAGGACGACTCTTTCCTGATGATCTGGCGGTAAACGAACTTTTTAGTTAATCTAACTCAGAACTGTATACATACCGAGTGTACTAAAAGTCCCATTCCTCACAGCTTAACCTTAGAACGGATGGTAATTTCCAAATTTTCCAAATTAATAACATCACTAAAGGACCTTTTATTTACCGTATCACTCATGCTCCTATTAATCTTTGGGAGAGGACTAAAGACTGTTTATATACCCACATAATTTCATGTTCAAGGTCTTGATAAAAGAATACAAATGGTGGAAATTAGTCTTTAAGAGTTGACTTCATCCAACATATCGTCTAATAGAAGTTAGAACTTTACTTTTGTTAAAACGGCATCCATTTTGGATATAGAGGTCGGAAATTAGTTGGCATGCCCTCGTTGGTTAAGCATCATGAAGACCTAACATTTGAGATATCATTGATAAAAATTGGTAGTTGCCCCCACCGAACATTTTGAGGGAGAGTTATAAGACAAGCCATAGCTCTCTGTAAATAACTAAATGATATACGGACCAGTAAAATAGTGGATAAATGCTTGTTAACTTAACGTGGTTTTCTTCAGCACCATGTTATATCATACTAGTCTGAGTACAAACTCAAAAGTGTAGCCTACCGTAAAGTATCAATTTGAATAAAAATGCAAAAATTTTGTATGATAAAATGGGAACGGATAACAATTTATTACTCACTGTTCAGTTGGTGTATGTGGAATTCTGTTCTCTCAAACTTTCCACTAAACAAGCTCTGTGTTCATAATGGATCCTGAAGCCTTGCAGGGATCCAATCCTTTGTCGAGAGGCCCACGCATTGTACTCGTGTGTCATCCCGTGTTACTGCCCAACTTAGGATGGTACAACCCGTGTTATTGGCCAACTTGGACGCTTCAGAGTTTGAATCGCTGCTTGAGTCGAGTACAGCTCGCAAACTTCTCTATGGCTCACTATTTAACTTCATTTTCTACGAGACTGAAGGTGCCTTGAACGCTGGGTATCGTTACAAAGCGTTCCAGTTACGGTAACAGTTTTCTTATTGAAGATTTTCCAGTTGGATTTATTAGCCTTGCCTTGTGTTGCCTGAGGGTTGGTTTGTTACTCGTCATCCGGCATGTGTCGGTAGTGTAAACATATTGATGCAAGTATATGATCGATCGCAGGTCTAAAATACAATTTCGGTTCCATTATATAACATGTGTACACAGCACATCGCTACGTGCTATTTTGAACTTAAGTTGTTTATTTCACGATTTACTAAGAATAACCATAAACATCCTTAAAATCTACGGGTTTGTCACATTAGAGTGTACAATATTTAAGAAGGTGGTTTGTTTGATTAGAATAGGAGATTTGTCTACTTCGTTTAGTTACTTACTTGTAGTGTACCGAATTATGGTGTTACTTAAAATAATAATTCGTAATTAAAAAAAAAACAGTTCTTCAGGGAGTAAAACAAAAAATAAGAAAATCGTGTAAGCAAAATTCATGATTCCCAGTTATTTTAATTGTTGTAAAGCCGATGATAAAACGTGTTTCTATTGTTTTGCTTAACAAATATTCTACTGAAGATCACGGAAATCTACTAGAATATATTGTACAATGTTTTATGCTTTCACTAGATCACGTGACTTTTAATCAAAAATGTTTTTAAAATGCCCTTTTCTTACTTTGTAAATTTTACATAATATGATGGAGTCCTACAATATTTCGAAACGTAGTATCTAAAATAAATTCACGCAATACTTAAACAGTTGCACATGTTAATTGCAAACCTTGAACATTTATTAATTGCAGGTTTACGATCATTCCACAAAATGAGATCTGTGCTCAATTTATATTTGAATGTATCACCAGCATCGCATCCGTCATTACTACATTGCGTGCTCGCTGCACTCCATGGTTCCTTAGGCCCTCGAAACAAATGCTCTTTTTGTCTAGTGCATTGTATTGTATGTTTTGCTATATCTCAAATAAGTATCGGAGACTAGTTTCTTATGCCACGACCCCACACCAACATGAGCCAAGAGCAGTTTTGCACTGCGTAAGTTCACAACCTAATTGGTCATTGAAATCGGTGAGAGATTTAACACGCAAATAAAATACCAACAACTGTAACAAATGTTTATACCTCTTTGGCAAGCTTCAGCTGTAAGTGTCAACAGCTGTTTACTGTAAGTTAAATTTGATTATATTTCGTAAATATTAGTTTTTTTCAGAATTCTGAAATATCCAAGGGATTTTTACGGAATTATCTCTTCATAAAATCCTTCCTTCTCTAAAGAATATAAAAAAAGAATGATCCGAAGTGGTTCATCCTAGCTCTTAGCAACACAATTAGCGATTCTGTTATATCTCTCTTATTTGTTAGTTTTATTTACACTTTATTCCTTTGTTTTTTTATCGTAAGTCCTTTGGTACCTTTTCATGTCAACGTAAATGTTTAATTTCATCTGGGTTGAATTTGAATCTGAGTGAATACGTGTTTCTAATTTATCTTCCCTTCATTCAATTATTTCTAGGAAAATTAAATTCTGTGTCATCCCCTGATATTTTAGTTATGTCATAAACATAATTATTCACATATGAAGCCCTTCATGAAGGAAAGCCTGTTAGTATTCATTTCCCCTCTTTTAATTGTATAGCTTTATTATTAACATTGATAGTAACCCATCTCAAAATCCTCCGAGATTTTATCCCATACTCAAGCCAAGAACGTCAAGCCAGACCCTGACCAATGAAGTATTGTGACACAATACTCCCCGCAGTTTATAAAGCACTGAAGGACTCCAGTACAACCCTCTTCTGAGTGGTCGGCCTTAAATCATTCCCAGACTCTCAGTAAGCCGTCCACCCTAAGTCGAAGTCGGTGGCGGCGTTTTTATCAAGCCTTAGAACAATTTTACCAAGCGATAATTCTCTCCGATTCTTAAACACTTCTATGCATTTCTTTAATTAGTACATTTAATTGAGTTCTTAATTTGAACGCGTAAAACATTAAAAATAAGGAATTGTAACTTTAAGACTATTTTAATGTACAATTACTATTTACTTTAACAAAACTATGAAGCAAGTATTTTTGTAATTTTTTAGTAGGCTTTTGAGTAGGTATTGTAAACAAAAACAATGTAACCGTAATATCGCAAAGTAGTAAAATCATAAACATAACTCATTTTTAGTACTTTTTAATTCTAGCTCACGGAACATTCGCGTCCTCATTTTACTTCCCAATTATACATTTTACCACTGTGAACTCATTACTACAGTACCGGTATACAAAAATATTTTTCACTTTTTCGAAATGCGGATACCCATTACCGACACTGAACGCACCCGAAGTGCAGCTGACGTGAGGAGAAGGCGTTAGTATTCAGAAGGCTGCGGGCGGAGAAGCCAAGATGGCGGGCTGTCACGTGACTGGCATTTGTCCGTATTTGGGATATTGGAGGGTCCCGCCAACTGTAACCTCTTCTAGGGGATAAGAAGACTCCAGGAGTTGATCACAAATGGTGGGATGGGTGACACGAAAAGCATCGTGAACCAGTAATGGTTTAGTTTAGTGAATAAATGGTGAGGTTATTATATTCGATTGAGAAAATGATTTCGTCTTTATGTATTGTGAATCTATATTAAATCTCTTTACAGTAGAACCCCTCATATCCGGCCACCACGGGACCGAGCCCCTGGCCGGATAACGATTCGGCCGGATAAAACCAACCTACAGTACACAGCACTTGACGAAACAAAACAATTGTACTGTACTGTACTAACCGCACTGGAAATAATCAACGAACTGTTTACAGGTTAAACCTATTAGCTCAACTGAGGACAACACAGGAAAATGTAAACAAATAGATACACCAAAATAACGCAAGAGTCGTGGGAGACTAGTGCGTGCAACTGCGCGTCTGCAAGCCGTGGTAAATAAATTTCAATATTGGCTTCCGGAAGTGGCCGGATAAACCGAGGTGCGGTAAAACCGAGGCCGGATATGAGGGGTTCTACTGTATTAGAAAAAATATACCAACGCATTTACATTTTGTTTTATGACTTTTCGCTGACAAAGGTAATTTTTTACCCATTAGGATAGAATAAAGTTTTAAACCACCAATTAGAAGTCCTCATATCACTTAGTCCTAAAAGAATAGTATACTAATAAACCGTGCATTTTGCAATAGAGAAAACTTTTATTATTTTATACATTTTCGGAACAATTTTAATAAATATAGGCTAATATTGAGTCATTTGAATTGAAATCTAAAAATCTTCAGCCATGTCGAATGGATGAAACCTTCGCCTTACGATCACCAGATATAAATATATTCAAAACAGATTCCTAAAATAGGAAAGACATTTATTTATCGCCCCTCTCCCCAAAATCGCATTTAAAACGACGAACTCCATTTCTAATATAAAAATAACTACCCTCTTCGTGAAAATAGGCTACAGTTTATAAAATAATTTAACCATTTTTGTTGGTGGTATTATAATGTTCAGATTTAAAACGCAACATTTATAATTTAAAAGGGGGCGGATTACTAACTCCAAACAGGAGTAAATTTGTTTATGAACAAATTTGTAGTCTTTTTACACAAAATGTGGTTAATTTACTCTTTGGGCCCTTTTTCATTGATTTCAAAATAGATAGAGACGAGTTTAATCAATAACATTTTCAGTTCTATTTGTGGAAGGGTTCTTTATTGTAGCTTAATATTCTAGCTTTAAACAGAATAACCAGAACAAATGATAAGAATAGATGAAAATGACTGCTAATGACAGAGAAGTCTGGTGCTTCCAATGGGCTTAATGCGAGTGAGGGGGGTTTGTGGGGAAGTGAGAACGGCAGTTGCAAGAGACTCGCGTAAGTAGCGATTCCAAGTTGTAAGCACCAAACTGAGCCAATAACAGGGTTACTCTGACACATGGGTGGCGCGTGATGTGTTCACTCGATACTGAAGAGTTTTCTATCTGTACTCTCGCTCATCGCTGGTCGAGCAAAGGTATCGATACTAACTGATCGGCCGCGCTAAAATATAGCTGTTTTAAAAATAAATCTGCTGATCTAACTTGTTTGTTTACACAACTGAATATTGTATTTTACAAGTACTTCAACACGAGTATTTTTAATTCGTTACTAAATGTATTATCAATAATACAAATACTTATATCGAATAAGAACTATCGATGGTTTGCTCGTTTATCGAATCAAAGACAGCATTCGCTTTTTTCGATTAAAGGATTTTTAATGTATACTCGAAAGTTCTAATCAGAATCCGAACCCGAAATCGTTAACCGTATTACTTCCAGCTTGACTTGGATAAAATACAGTAAAAGCCTTGTTTTATTTTCTATAGCATACAGAGATGTATATTTAGGGGTACTTAAAACATATTATATAACATGCTTTTAAATATAGTAATTCAATGTATTAATTTTAAATTCAAACCGTATAGTTAAATTATTTTAAATTGTTTAAATAAACATACGCAGCAAAATTAAACGATATAGGACCCGCTTTTTACCCGTATGAGAATGCCCTAAAGTATTCTTTAACAGTTTTAAAAATTATTTAAATATAAAAGCATAATCATTCAAATTTATCTTTCTCTACTCCAGAGAAATATTCGTGTTCGAACTGCGGGGATCTGGAAATGTGGAAGTGTAGGGGAGTGCACACTTGTCCCACATATGCAGTATGTACACGTGACAAATTTGGCAAGTAGGGCATGAAAACGTATAGTGGCCATAATCTGAGATATGGCAGCTGGGGTGGGCTGCCCGAGACGACATGAGGCTGAATATTGTAGTGGCTGTGGTTTCCCACATTTGCTTCAAACAGTGTAACACGTGGTGTCTACAGACTCATATATGTGATTATTGTTAAGAGATAAATAGATTCCTCTGATAAATGGCATAGACAATCGCTAGTGTGTTTTTAATAAACACTCTTGCGATATTGTTTGTTGCCTTAATATTTGTCAATTTATGTAAAGGATAAATATTGTGGTATTTGGTGATTTAATCGATTACTCTACTCTATGTATCCTTATTCTAAAAATTCAAATTATTTATGTATATGCAACCTTATGATTATAAGTTTCAATCCATTACTATGTTACCTTATTATCCATAATTTTAGTCGATTACGTACATGGTGTCTGGTTATTTGGAGATTCAATCGTATACGTGTAATTGAGTTGTCATTTTGAGATTATATTGATTATGAACTTAAAAGAAACCGTAGGCTTGTCATCCGGAGATACAATCGATTATACAAATGCTGCTTTATATCCATATAGTTATTTGGGTATGTTTGTTGTATCATGTTACTCGTATTCTATTTGTTATGTGTATATTTCTTGCTGTGTTATCCACAAAGTCAATTAACTATGTATTTGTTGTCTAGTTTCTTAGACATTATCATTTGTGTATGCTGCCTTTTGGCTTAGTCCATATATCTTGACAACATAACCATTCTTATCTTGCTTTATTAGCTAGTTGCTATACCAATGAGAATATTGTGCTTCCTTTTCATTATTACTTAGAACCATCTCGGCTAGCCACTTGTTAGCTGGTCATTTGGAAACAGCCGATTACGTATTATTACCTGCAGTGTTCTTTGATGGAGGCAATAGAATTAAGATTTCATGCTTATAAAGAATCATCCAAATAAATGTATACATATTTTAAACAAGCTGGCCAACAGGTCTTATTAAAACTATGTATGTAAATATATATTTTATCAGTCTTTCCAACAAATTTTCAACTTTAGTGCAACTATACTATAGAAAAAGCACTCAATAATGGAGCTGTTAGTCCATATCAAAACTACGACAGTAAAAGAATATCTTCAGTGTTTCAAACAACTTTTGATACATGACTAATACGATACAGTTGAGGAATCCCTCAGTTGTACAAGTAACGTATTTTTAGAGCGTGATTATTTAATGACTTGCCTGTTTGAACACATGTATAGAAGTAAAATGTGCATTTGGTTACATGTAACTGCTGTTCCATCATCACTCGCGCTCTATATTTTCAAAGTTAAGAGTTTGTATGCTAGATTGTGCAGGACAGTATTAATTGTTGTTAAAAGTCCATTCCTAAAATCCAAAATCATTTTTATAGCAAATATTTCAGACACTCATTTTCTTACTTCCCATGGGTCCAGAATGTGCATTCTTCCCAGCAGATACACAAATGAAGTCTTTAAATTCAATAAACCAGCTGTACTAATAGAATTTTATTTTCATGCCACAGATGTTATATGTTGGCTCAGTATTTCCGCAACTGATGTTATTTATCTTAATATTATACGAGTATACTTTCCATCTCTTCGAAATCTCACAAACTAAAGATATGTCTACAAATAAATTGTCCAACAAATCTCTAGAAAATCTTGTCAAATTGACATTTTTACTTATCACTCTATGTTTTATAAAATATTTAGCTAGATACCATTGGTTTGCATAGACAATAAGTAAATTGTATCGATGTAAAATATTTTTCTTGTTATGCGTTAATGTTTTTATAACAAGATTAAATTCATTTTTGTAAACAAATAAATTTCCTGGAGTTTTTAAAATGTTAATCCGGCTCAGGGCTTTTCTTAGTAATAAAACAAACTAATTTAAATGGTCATTGAATATTAAAGTGCCGATTTGATACAAAAATGTATTTTTAATTCGATATAACAATCGACGATAACAATATATTAATAACCTACAACGGTTTGAATTCGATAGTTTGTGACATCGATAGTTTGTGACATCGATAGCTGTACATCGACAATCTTTACAATACAATCGATATCCAAACACCAGCTCTCTCTACCTCTCACCGTGTGGAACTGTAGCCAATGCCTAAGCCTGACCAAGGCCGACCGGTCCAGCAGGTCAGAGGGCACAGGAATGACCGCATGGCTATTACTGGAGTCCATTCATCCTTCGGCTAGTCATGATTTAATGGGCAAGATTGTAGCTCAGTAATTAAATTAATTAATCCTCTCTTGTTTTTGTGATTACACCATGCTCCAAAGAATTTCTATATACGGGTGTACCAGCTATTAATTAGTTGTAGCAAATCCCGTGGAATACTTCCTAACTTGTAAATAAACTTGTCAGGCTCTACCAGGAATTGTTTTGCATTTAAGTATTGTTTTACTACGTTGTGATAAAGTGTACAGTTCGAGATCCAAAAATATTATTTCGCAGATAGCACAATTTCTCGAATTACGGTCGGTATTGATTGTATTATTCGGGAAAAGGTCCGTAATCATTATCAACAATACATTTTAGAATAAATTCTAAATCAATTATATCTACGTTAAACAAGTTGTAACATTTAGCCAATGCCGCCGAACATTTAAAAATGTATCGGCTAAAAATATGCATTGGTCTTTTAACTTAAACTACTGTACAATAACTGTGTAGCTAAAATAAATGTACTTAACACCTTCACTGCTGGTGTATACTGTGTGAGACCGGCTACCTAATCCTCTCTCTGCGCCGTATATGGTATCTGCCACATTCAACGTGTTTAAACTACTATACTGTCTAAACTATAGTACTTGTAATTAATGCAATGCACTTGTGTGCTGCACATTAATTTATAAATATATATATATATATATATATATATATATATATATATATATACATATATATATAAATTATAATAATGTATCAATTATGATTTATAAAATATATTTACAAAAATATATCAAGTATTATATATTCTTTAGCAAAGTTTGAATTGTATGATCGACATTTCTTACTTAAATAAGTTACAGTGCATCTTATGCAACGCATATAACCAAGAGGTTCGCATACAAATATTTTATATCTCTCGTCTTATTTATTTTTATTTCTTCAACAAATTCCTAGTGGATATTTGGAGTTCTATTGGACCTATACTTTTGTCTGTCACCAGTATTATTCTAAAAACTTCGAATGAATTATAGATGTATTCTAAAACTTTCTAGAGTAAAAGTGTACTGACAACAGAAAACAACTCTATGAATAAGAATAAACGTTACTTCAATTTAAGGGGAGAATATCTTATAAGAATTACTTAAATGACGACGAGCTTTATTTAATTTACAGTGATTATTACTTCAGCGAGTAAATGCAGTGTAATGAATATAATCATTATTTACTCGCTGAAGTAATATATATATATATATACTATATATATATATTATTACTTCATATATACTCATATACTTCATATATAGTATATACTCATATACTCACCCGGCAAGTGAGAGATCCGGGTTCGACTCCCGGCAGAGCAAGTACTTTTTGCGATTAAATGTTTATAAAATATATATATATATATATATATATATATATATATATTGTAATGTATCTGTAAAACTTGTATTTGCATCAGAGAGAATTCAACTGCAGATGTAGATATCGGTGAATATATCCAGAGTAACACAAAGTCTCACAATATCCACGAGTTGCCTGTTTAAAATTAGATGATTGTCAGTCAAGTGAACCGGAAGATATTGATGGATTTAAAATTACCGCATGGGTCATAAGAGCTAAGTCATGGTCCGGCGACAACGTCCGCCACACCGCCGACAGATAATACAGATTACAGCGGCAGTGGCGACAGATCACGATCAGCTGTTAAATCGTTTTGAACCACAGCTGATCGCTCAGTCAGTTATATGTTCCACCGTTTTCACTGTTGCATCAAATGTAACCTGAGACTTTACGGTTGGCCGGTAGTTTAGAAAATACTGGCGTTTTTCTTCTTTTGTGGTTCGTTTAGAGAGGTTTTTCATGTGATTATGCAATAAATTGTGATTGTTTGAACTAAAAAAATTGATTTAGTCGAAGAATTTCATTCCTAGAAACTATGTAGGCCTACATGACGTTATATGATTGGCGATGACTGTAAATCTTCAATCATGATATCGTCACTTTTCCTTCCAAGTCTGGGACAATAACCTATCAACAAAAAACAATTAGGCGTGTTTACAATAGACAATAGTGACAATAATACCATGCTGCTAACAAAAGAACAATACCAAGGCACGAGAAACATGCACGATTATAAATTATTGTCAGCTCAGTCGACAGGATGACGTAGCAAAAATAACCTCAACGGATGGGTCAAGAACAAGTGGATAGAATAGGTAAGTTACCATATAAAGTTGCCAAAAACTTACTAAGTATATTAGGATTATAATGTATAATTTTTCTTTGGTAAATCAGAAAAACGAAAATGGAAAAAGGGATGATTAAGAAAAGATATAATATCTTATTCTAACGTTTTTGCCCAAATAACAACATCTAGAAACATGATTTATTTAAACGGCAATGCCTTTACATTAAAGGAATACTTGGAAATTTATTAGTACTGTACATTGTACTCATTGGATCATTGGTGCATTAACAAAGCCAAGTGATTGATTGTTAGTAAGTAAGAAAATTATACATCTAACTTGCATCAGATACCGTCCTAGAAGTTAAAATATTTGCTACAATTACAAGTAGATACTTATACTAACATAGCCAAAATAGTGTAAAAATAAATACAATTATAAATAACTGGACAACATAGACCAGTTAACAATATCAGCAATAATTAAATATAAACTTAACAATATTAATAATAAATTAATATACACAAATTTAATACATCAGACCAAAATAATATAAAAACAATATATAACAGTGGCGTCAGCAATATTAACTACGTATTTCATTGGAGTTGCAACATATTGCGCTTGAAAGCAGCACCAGAAGAGTCCAGTCATGAACAAATTGCAATGCTAATACTTTTGAAGACTAAAAGGTCCTCTGTTATTGTTTTTGTTGTATTATTATTATTTAAGCGACTACTTAATTTTAATTTTCTTATCTATCTGAATTTCTAATAACGAATGGTCTCATCTTCATTAGAAATACTGGACTCAGAGTTCTTTTGCTCAGAGTCATTTCTAATTCCTGTTGCTTACAACATAACAAGGTCTACAACATACCCGTCTCATCAACACTTTATAATTCAATTCACAATTCTTCCACCTACATTACGTCGTTAACAGCCACTGTTAGTTCTATATAGACCTAAAAAAACAAAACATGCTACTTCTCAGACAGGAAAATTGCTATTCTCCCAATATTTTTAATATTCTAGAACGTTTGCAACCGAGATTCCGATGCCTATATGTATAGGCTAGTCTGGGTGAGTCTATAAGCCTGCCGAACCTTAATTTACTTTAAATTTGCTGTGATTTACAATGTCTTTAACGCGTTGGCTGCGGTAGACATTTGCTGCTAAGCCGGATGTGCAAAAGTCAGTACATAACAGGTGTCACAGTGAAGGTGTTAACAACGTATATTGTTGCTAGAAATGTATAAGTTTAAGCAGATGAGAACTATAATCTATTTTACTGACGAAATGTATAGAACATGTATACATATTGTGCCATTTGTAATAATTAGTAAGGTTAAATACTGTAGACAAACGCTGCAAAAATAAGCTATCATATTTCAGTCATGGAGTGTTGTTCATAAAATTTTAAACAAATTTAAGAAATCTAGTGGTGTTCATATCGACCATGTTTGCAAAAAATTGTCCTCAGGCATTTATGTCTTGAGGTCTTTAGCCAAATATTGCCCTACTCAGGTCCTAATGACGGCATATTATGGTTTGATCTACCCCCACCTTACCTGGAGTGGTATTGTGGGGTGCCAGTGCAAACAACCAGTTGATGAGAGTGTTCAAACTGCAAAAACAAGCGGTTCGGATAATCGCTCATTTGAATTTTCGAGAGTCCTGCCGAGAAACCTTCAAACATTTGCAGCTATTGACTCTGTCTAGTCTCTACATTTGCGAAACGACGCTGTTTTGTATGTCTAAGTGTGCCTTGACAACTGGCCGAGACATTCATTCGTATGAGACCAGAGGCAGGGAAGCCTACCGAACTGGACAACACAGAACGGGGGTTTATTAACACCTGCCCTCACAAGCAGGTGTGCATTTCATCAACAAGCTGCCCAATGGGATCAAAAATGCACCATCGCCCCAGGCGGTCAAAACTCGGTTGAAAAGCTTTTTAGTGTCACAAGCATTTTACAATGTGGTCGAGTTTTTGGCATTTAACTGGGAGACCACCCAACAGGGAGATTGACTTTGGCTGAGGAGGTGGGGAAATTGGCGAATGGATGTGCGATGAGTGAATGCGGAATTGTATGCATGAGTGTGATTTTGATATGGTGAGAGTGGACAAAATTTTAGTTATTATAGTGACGTTTGCTATACATGTCTATTGCAATAAAAAATGATTGATTGATAGTAATGTATGATCAAATACTAAGACCATTTTAAAGATGGCGATTCATTCGAGCCGCGTAATTTCTAAATGGTTTTTACAAAACGTATATCTTTTACGATTCTATTACTATGTAGGATCCACACACACACACACACACACACAATGTTCCTACAGTTTGCGACGTTCGTAATCGATGATGAAAACCGCTACTTATGGCCAATACTTAATACCGACTGCCAACACCTCTTCTACAGAGTGATGTCATCCAACATGTGACATCGATATAGACTCACCTACACCACAGTGAGGCAACCTTGTCAACTGACGTAGGATGAACAATGGCCATGTAACGTTTCATAGCTCCTAGTCCTCTTCTACATGGCGTTAGAATAGTGTAAATGTTGTTTGTACCATGGGACATGCCAGCTTGACCTACCTTTTGACTCCGCCAGATATACCGTATATCGATGATCAAGTTTGTAAAGCAGTTTGGTTTCACATAAGTTATTTTAAAACGAGTCACTCAACTGGACATTTTTTCTTTTTAAATGGTTTCTGAACTAAAACTTGGGAATTCAAGAAGGACAATTTTCTTCATGCTACTCTGTTGTTACTGCTTCTGGATTCAGAGAAAGAGAATTTGAGTTCGACTTTCATAAAAGTATATTAAACCTTTTTCTAAACTCTTTTTTAGTAATTAACACTACTGCGAAAATCAAACTCTATTAATACTAGTATAAGCGTTGCTGTTCCTTAAAGAGGTAGCCACTCAGATTATCTAAACAACTGGTTGTCGAATATTTCCTGACGGAAATCGTAAAAGCATGGTGCCCTTCTGGGTTCAGTCTTAGGACCTACTATATTTGTATAATATACGATCTAGTTTTACTTGGGTTTATCGTAGGAGTATCATTGAGTATATAGCTTTTAAAATAGTAAACGACTTCTTCAATTCAAGATCCTTAAGTGAACGTTATACTCCTGTTTATACTTATAATACCTGTCTTTGCACCTAAATAATCATCTAGCTTGTTATATTACTCTGACCTAAGTCTTTTTATGTTAACAACATTTTTATTACACAGAAAAACTGTTTTTATGACATACTTGGTGCTCCTTACTGCACATTACATACCACTATTTACTAACATGGGCATACTTTCATTGTTACTTTTGTAAGTTTTTGTCACCTTGATACTTATTAAACTGAAGCTATCCAACTTAATTTCAGTACTAATGCCACATTTGAGGTAGTAATTTATAAAGCTAATTTAAATTATTAGAATATGTACACATAGTATGACCCCATTATATATGTGCTGTAAGAAAATACAAAGTTGTATAATTCCTTATCATGAGATATAAAACAATTGTCTTGTATGCTATTTAATGTCGTAAGTAATGTATATAATAAACTTCTGTGCTAAATACGGTTAAAAAATAGAAACTGATACTTACTGTACTACTGATAGAAACTGAAAATGAACCTTAATACTACTTGTTGTTGTCTTTGTCTTTTCTTGAAATCAACAAAAATGTATTGTTCCTTATATCTAGTACAGTTGCCAACAGTGTCATTGGATCAACGGACACGAACCAGCGTGAGAATGACTTCAGTTTTTCATGCACCAAAACGGCACGTAGCACAAGTGGAGCGAATCTGCGGGGAGTCTCTTCAGCTCGTCTGACTGTATCCAACAACTACCGATGACTGACGGCTGACTAACTGACTGTCCTTTACAGTTGCTGAAAATAAAAGTTCTTTATAGAACCATAACTTTGGCAAAACTTCGGGAAATGATTAGATGGGTAGATTAAAGGTACAGGGTGTTTAGAAAACGTTGACCAAATTGAGATATAAATGAAAGATTAAAGAGGTTATGCTTGTAGTTAATATAATCTTGATAAATATGTTTAGCACATTTTTCAATTATATATATAAAAGTTACAATACAACCTGAACAATATTATGTCTACTTCGTTTTCTTTTATAGATAAACTTGCATGACTGGAAATTTTCTTCGGAAAACACTGAAATCTATTCCTGGACATCTATTTCAAATACTATAGTGTACTAGTATCTGAAAAGTATTAATTAAACCAATAAATTTAAGCAGGTGTGTGTTAATAGTTTATTTTATAATTAAAGACATATTAAATAATAATAAAAGTGTTTTTACAACAAGATGGAGGATTCTGACTAAATAGTTGAATGAAATGTACTAATATGAATTATAGCAACTCTGATATAAATCACACTAAACTACTTAATGCACAACCTACTCGACAACTTATAAGTCATCTAGGGAGACTTCGTCTTGGTCAGGCAATGCAATGAAAACCAAGCAACACAAATACCGGTACCTAATATAGAAATAAGAATAATTATTTTTATTTTATTTTAAAATTTAAAATACATGAAACTGAATGAACATCAACGCAATTACTAAAGGTATATTCTTGTCAGATTTATTATTTTCTCCGGTGTTAGGAAGGAGCGCTCCTCCTAATCGCTGGTCCGAGTATGCATATTTTTAAGTGTACCTTTTATTACTATATGCATTTATCACTATAAGTATATTTGTATTTAGTGATTACCTCTAATTAATTCTGTTGAATAAATACCAAAACTTCTTCTAACATGTCTAATTTGTTGAGATAAATTTATAAACTTGGAGTTTTTTTAATGGAACTGGACAAAATGGTGTGACATCATATTATGAAATATCATCTAATCATCGCTTGAAAATATATTTTAATTGGTAAGAACAGTGCTAGAAATCAGACGAGAATTTATAATAATTGATGTGAATTTGTACAAAATGAATTATTTCATTTTAAAACATAATAATATATCTATCACTTTTGAGATAATTTCTTTATTTAAATAGTTAAAACCAATGCTGAACAGTTTTAACTTTCACTCGGTAATCTAGCATATAGTTAGCAAAGATATTTTTAAAACACTTCGAATGGTTAAGTTTGCTAAAATTGTTTTGTATTAGCTGTTCAAACATTGTCAAAGTAGAATAAATAAATTTTATTGCACCTGTTACAGTATTTGTACATTTTTTTATTATTTTTAGACACATATTTTATAAATAAGGAAAGAAAATCTCTCCCACGAAACTCTGTCCACTTAAATGTGTAGAGATGTCGCTTGGCACAAGGAGAACAATAGTGGATCTAAAACCGACCCTTGAGGCAGTCCATAACACAGTAACCAAGTAGGCTCTCATTAGCATAATGAGCATACAACGAGTTTCCGGGCGCACGCCGGCTTGCTCGAGAATTACAACCCTCCTCTTTACTTTGTTTCTTAAGAAAGTTTTACTGCGTGTAATAATAATTTTTTCTACTAGTGGTGTAAAACATAAAGTGGATTGTGAAATTGTTTAAATTCACATAGGAAACTGTGTTTGCCGTGTGTGATTTCATTTTTATGTTTATGTAAAGCAAATAAGTCGCTCACAGCATAGAGTACCGGTACATTTGTTTTGTCCTTTCTAGGACTTACTAATAATTATTAAACAAAATCTGATAAATACGGTAAAGTTATATTTTAGTTTGGCTCTGGTAACGGTAAAATGTTAATTAAATCGCATTTTTGAACGAGCACTAAAAAGGGTACACAGAAAAGTAAATTGAAATTTTAATCTCCTGGGCCGGTGTGGTGGTGATGTTCCCTTGGTCGTCAAGTAGTTGATGTTAAGAGGGCAAATAAGAGGGAGAAGACCGGGCTTCGATTAAAGACGACATTTTGACAATGGTTCGTGACTCAATACAAGAAGGATAAGCGGAATTGGATTTTCTCGCCCCCGTCCTCTTGTCCTCGCTTCTCCGTGTCGCAAGATCCTTAAACCGCCCTTTGGGACCAAGACTCAATAAGGATATACGTACAACGGTGATTTTACTTTGTCAGTGGTTCTCTAATGGGCATACTTTTATTTTTTTTACTACAGCTCATAAAAACAATAATTTAAAGATGTGTATATATGTTTTTGTTTGGAATACCCTTAAAAGAATTACAAATCCTGAAAACTGTAATACGAATACGAACTGTTTTGTCAGCTGCTATAGTATTTATTTCACGCCCGCACTCAGGCGTACACGTGTATTCATTGTACTTTTCAGATTTTCAAAAACTTATCATTAATCCTCAGCAACACGTTTTGTTTAAATTTAGAGAACCAATTCTTGTAAATCTTACATCATCTTAAAATGTTCTCAAGTGCAGGCTATCGAAATACGGCATATATGATATAATTGTGACGAGCAAAGATGCAGAGGCTATGTATGCAGGAGTCACGTGTTTACAAATTTCAGTATTATGGGTACCACCTATCTCTTCTTTCCTGTCATATTTATCAGGTTTTTTCGCTTATTTTGTTGACGTTAAAAAAATGACGAGACCTGAATAGAGTTTTTAGTGCGGAGATAAAATTAATTTTCAAATTATTTACGTCACATACATTGATCATAGTTTGCGTTGATTGTTGAATAGTAAATCCGATAATATTGAGTTTGTTTGTGTAAGAACCAGAGTATAACGTAGTCCGATGAGTAGGGCAACAGTATTGTCAGTCTGCCGTCTCGGTCGGCATCCAGATGGCCTTCGACTCTGTAGGTTTCGGTTTACAACACTTATTTATTCAGTGTCTTCCTCCACCATCCTGTTATTGTATGGAGATAGAGCCTCACCCCTTTAACACATACAAGCAGCATAAAGGGTTATATATCATCCAAGCTTCTTTGTGTTCTTGACTTATTCCCCTTTGTACGTATTGTTTGTTCTCCTATGGTTTGTAGTGGTGGGCTTTTTATTTTTTCGCCATCTTCTGTTTTGGCTTCAATACACAACAATTCATTTATTATCATATATATTTAGTGGATGAGCGTTAGTGAAGCCTATCTAACTTCAGGGTTGTCCAACTTTAATTTATGTAAGTTTGTCTGTGTGCACGTTTTTTTCAAAAACAAACGACATACGAGTTTTGACTGAGCGTTAGCGAACATTTTCTCATTGTTCTTATGGTTAATCATGATGTCAACGAGAAAATAGCAGAATAAAAATATTTGTAAACAAACCCAATACACTCATAAGAGATTTTAAAATGTTACATATTAACACATGAAGTCTAAATATCCCAACACATACAACACCATTTTGTGGTAACTCGACGTGTAGACGACGATATGGATCATAATTGCATGAACAAAATTATGAATGTGAAGATATCTCGAGAAAGATTCTATCTGTAGAATTGAAATTTTGCACGACACTTCATTTCTACATAGACAAGAAGAGTTCTGTGATGTTAATGTCCAACCATGAAACTTGAGTTAGTTTATTGAAAGCTGTCACTCAGTAAGCTGACATATTTTCTCTTTTTTACGGGGGGGTGTAAAAATGTCTTTTCCGCATGCAATCATTGTCGTTCTATCTGTCTATACCCATAACCATAACCATAAACCAAAAACCATAGACTTGAAAGTTATCTTTGAACCTTAGCGAAGACTGTTATCCGACACGGGTTGTGGAGTACTTTTTACTTTCTTACAAACTGGTCATGGGCAAATTTACTTTCTCCCATAAATGCATAAGCTAATAGACCGTTCTGGCCACAGGGGGCAAGAAACACATGTTGAAAATGTTTTGCAATTATGATACTGCAAAAATAACAGGTATTTACAGTTAGTCTATAAAGTGGTTGTTTTTCGTTATCTTATAATAGAAAAATCAGCTGGCGCACAATTAAAGTTTTTTCAGTACGCTAACTTCGAACTGTATTATTGTTTAGTTAAAAGCTTTTTTATATGTATACTTAGCAGTACTACTAAGTTTAAATATTACGTAATATAAATCGAATCAAATAAGTAAGTTTTAATGCTGTTTCCCGTATGATAAAACCCGTTGGTCACTACACGGAGTTAAATTGTCTTTAATCACATAATTGTATTTCCGATATCTGTGTCACTTGACCTTGAACACCGTTCCTCACCGAAAATAACAACTTTTTCTCAGTGATGAAAACTACTTATATATTATACTTATATATATATATATACTTATATATATACTTATATATATTATATATATATATATATATATACTTATATAACACCGTTCCTCACCGAAAATAACAACTTTTTCTCAGTGATGAAAACTACTTAAATATATACTAGTTTGTTTGACCTTAAGCGCTAGAGGTATTGTAACAGTAAAATCTATCTGCATGTGGCCAGCCACGAAACAAATTTTATTGTGTAAAGCAATTCCTGAAAACGATTTCCATCCCGCCAGATTCCCGAGCAATTGAACAGAAGTGGCCCTCCCATCGAATAAAGACGTTCGACAACGATGGTGCAGCCGTTTAAACGACATTTACGGAACATTTACGAGACATTTATACAGAAGGAGACATTTGGGAGGCGAGTCGGGAAACAATGGAAGATAAAACTGTCACCGGGTCCGTAGGCTGGAAGTAATGGACGTTAACAATAGTGAAGGATGTGCAGAGCACACACGTCATGCAGTAGTATGGAGGAGAAGGCGTGAAGATTATTCACTAAATTATAAAAGCTATTGAAATCGTCATGTGTTTTGATACGTAAACTCGAAGGAGGTTGGACATTCTTTCATTAAATCTGCAACTCTTTTGTAAGTAACTTGGTTCAGTTTTATCCGTAAAATCTAATCTAACCCCCTGGAACATCTTTCTAGTTCTGCAATAGTGTTCGGTGTCAAATTTAAAAAATTTTGCTGAGTATTTTATATAGTAATCAAGTTTTGAATCTTATTTTATGTACCTTCTAAGTTTGTTTTAACCTATCAAAAATTGTTTAGCTACTTGAATAGTTAGGTCTGCATACAAATGTTTCAACATATTGTTGTAAACTAGCACAACTTTCTCTAAAGAGTCAAAAAACGTTGTGAGATGATTAAGTGTATTGAAAAGACGTATATAATCGTACTTTCTATTATTCCAGTTTTTTATATCTGTTTCTCTTTATTTCCGTTTATATAGCTTACAACGTGTAAATAATGTTTATTCTCTTACAAAAAATGTAGTTACTCTTACCAATTCAATATGCTGTGTTCCTGGAACTTTAACCAGAAATAAGAGTAAATTACTAATCATGGTTATTTCAATTTTTACAACTTCAAAATGATATTTTTTGTTTGGATGGAACATACCTCTTTACTTTTCTACTACCCAAATTGGCAAGGAGCAGTCACAGGCGTAAACAGAAACGTGCTCCAGAACCCTCCCCCTCCTCATTAAATTAACATCATAATTCAGTCTGCAAATTTACTTTCGTTTGTTATGTACACCAATTAATTATGCCTTTTTAAACTCAGTTATGCAGCCAGAGATCTTAATAAGACGGGAACATTTCTGTGACACATTTAGAGAAAATTCTCCTTAGGAAGCACTTCAGGCTTTCGAAAAATCTTTGCTTCATAACTTTCTGAAACATATAGCCTATATATGTTCTTTAATCGAGAGAGATTCTCTTCTTTCCATAGATTGTCTTGGCCCCATGAAAAATACTTCCTGACTCTTATTTGCAATGTAGATGTAATCTCAACTTTCAGATCATCCTGACCCTCTTTTTAATTTGGAGAGTGGTGATTTTTTTCTTTTTTGGGACCTTTAAAAGACCCCCTTCAAAAAGTTTTGTTAAAATTGTTTTACCTTAGAGTTATAAAGAGGATAAATTTGTAATTTTAATGCAACATATTTTATGGAGTTTTAACCACTTTAATGGAAAATAAATCATTTTTTTAATAACGAAACTATAATTAAATCATGTGTGAGCGTTCTTTTGTAAACAACAATAAGAAAAAGCTCTAAGTTTGCAACATTCTTGGGTTTTTTGGGATTATTGGTGAATCCAGCACCGAATCTGGATAACCATAAAACCAACCATAATATTTCCTGACCGTCTGAAACATACTTTCTGAACCTATTCGTAATCTTATTTCTAAGAATATTTTATATTCTGAAGATTTTCCAGACTATCTAGCACCTTCTCTTCTCGACCCTCTTGCGTATCTGAAATACACCAACTAATCTAACTTTTCACAAATCCCCCAGCAGCGTTATTGGGAACATCATAGGTTTATTATGTGCACAACACTGTTCAACTACATTACGGAGATACATTGCCTGGAGTATTCCAGTTTGTGACTTTTATATCGTTGCTATCGCAGGAACATTATGCTACTACACTTACAGCAGCGTGGCCAGAATATTATTACGCGGTGGAATAGCAATAGTTACTTTCATAATCACAATGTGATATTATTATATATTGTGTATTTTTATTATTTTTATGGAAATTACACACAAGTTACACGAATTTATACAAATTAGGATAAGAGGCCATTATAAAAATCCAACTCCCTTTTAAGATTTTGATAGATTCATCCATCCAGATACGTACATACTACATAAATAGAATTGGGAATTTATTGCCGTTGGTGTGTAATGTGTGTGTGTGTGTGTGTGTGTGTGTGTGTGTGTGTGTGTGTGTGTGTGTGTGTGCGCGCGCGCACGCGCGTGCGTGTGTTTTGTGAGATTTCTAGTGGGTCTAAAGTGTCCGTCTCAGCTGGCCTACTGATAAGTACGGCCCTGAACCTTGCAGAAGGATTAAGGGAAGTGGGGCCACGTCACCTCGATCTCAACATCACGAAAGACAACATCCGTCAAATCCGGGTTAATTTGTCGAGAGATTTCCGCCCAGGCGCTGAAACGTTAGACACCGTCGCAGCTTTCTACAAACACGTTTCCGGGCCCGCTCAGCGTCATGCTTAGACATGCTTCAAATCTCGGTGTGACCGCTTCCAACTGGTAGAATACCAACTGCTGAAGGACGAATTCCTGTATAAGAGTAAATGTATTGTTGTGTGTGTGTGCGCGCGCGCAAAATCTGGGTGTAATGTTTAGCATCACTGTACGGTATAGCCCCGCTCTTCCCTATTGTACATTCATCATGATCCACAATAGCAATCGGTAATTCTCTATAATATTGTAAGGTTAACATTAAGCGCCTGATTGGCAAACATTATACTTATTTTACACACATCCAATTAATAAATATATATATATATATGTGTGTGTGTGTGTGTGTGTGTGTGTGTGTGTGTGTGTGTGTGTGTGTGTGTGTGTGTGTGTGTGTGTGTGTGTGTGTGTGTGTGTGTGTGTGTGTGTGTGTGTGTGTGTGTGTGTGTGTGTGTGTGTGTGTGTGTGTGTGTGTGTGTGTGTGTGTGTGTGTGTGTGTAATATACGTATTTATACTTATAGTAGGCCTCTTTCTCCGCCAAGAATATTTTCTTCTGACACTTTTAATAATTATTTTGTTGAATCTGTGCAGAATGACCATAAAGTTTTACATAAACTTGACTTAAAAAGTGAGATAAATTATTTTTTGTCTAAGCCTAGTTTTACCATTAGAAAATTGTATAAAACTATTAACAATGTATGCAATAGTTCATATCTTGATTTTTATGGTTTAAATTCTAAGATTTAAAAACTTAGTTTTGTGTACATTTTTGAGGTTTGTACTTGTGGGCATTTGCTCATGTGGCATATCCTAATATTTTAAAAATTACTAAGGTTGTACCTATTGATATGATAGGTCCAATTGATATTATGGTGGCCCATAACACACTAGAAGATGAGACAAAAATAGTAGTAGACTGGTGCTTAGCTAATAAGTTAAGTCTGAATGCTGGGAAGCTGCAGGACTTAGCACTTACCTTCTCATCAAAAAAGGAAGAGATCTGTGCTTTGAAATTGTACCGAATGACGATAACACATGGGGGTGGTGACTTCTGAGGTCGTAGTAATAAATACTCGAATTGCAAAGTTTACTTATAAGTTCAATTTAATCAGCGAAACTTACAAGCACCACTTTTAGTTGGTAAATTAAATGTATACCTTGCCACGTTGCTGCCGATTAGAGTACAAGAACTAAAAATGTATATCTGATAGGTGGGCCTAAAATATCCAGTGTTCTATGGAATTATGCCTACGATGTTTTACTTTATAAAACATTAAGATTTTACTTCCCTTCGCAATGTGTAGACTCACAACCCGGGCGTCGGCGTCTTGGCACGAGACATTGAAGCTGTAGTCTAAGAAGGGTTATTTCTAGTCGGTAATTACTAGAAGAGGAGTAGAAGTTATGAAACTGGTAGCCATCTACTCAAATAATACGTGAGCTCGCCTAAAACAAATTCGCGACGGTATTAGCGATTTAATGAGACAAAAACTTATGACGACCATGTGCTCGTCAGAAGGACGACGCCGCAACTTGTATCTACTCGTATTTCAATCAAGCAAATAAAAGATCTTCAAGGGTAAGTTACTTTACTATTTACAACTTTACTTTACGTTACATTCATTTTTATATGTTTGGCATCAAAGGGCTAATTTAATAATATGGAAAGATAAATTTTACTTACGGACAAGGTGCGCGAGGTCAAATCGGTCACGTAGCTGGGGCTGCTACAAAGGGTTAGAATAAAATATTCATACGCGTGCCAATTAGGTAGTTACTCCGCCGATAATTTAGTTCCGGAACATTGGATAAAAAAAAATAATATTAAATTGTACTGGCTGACTAGGTTTTGAAATGTTACATTATATAAAATCTAACTAACTAACGGTACAAAATTCTTTGGCATATTTTTACAAACTGACTTAAAATGGGGAAATCATATTGACAATCAACCGTCAACTAGAAAAGGAACTCTTTTTGTTGAGATCTCTAAAGAGCGCTGTTACACCTGACATCGTTCTGAGCATATACTACGCTTACATTCAAAGCCATCTTAGCTACGGTATCTCCTTATGGGGTAATTCCGGATGGTGTAAAAAAGTTTTTGCATTACAGAAGAGCGCAGCCAGGTTAATGTGTGGCGCTCCGGATCAAACCCATTGTAAACCTTTATTCATATACCTAGGAGTAATTCCATTGCCATCAATTTACGTCTTCTCAACCTTGTTTTATATTAAAGAAAATATTAATAAATTTAATGACTCAACCAGTATTCACAGCTTTAACACAAGATGTAAAAATAATTTAAACACGATAAGATGTATACTACTAGTACACAAAATAGTTTTCAATATATGGGTATAAAAATGTAGCAAATAATTTCAAGAAATTTCCGTTCAATAAATTTAAGTCCACAGTTAAGAGCTTTTTAGTCGAAAACCGTCTATATGAGGTCTGTGAGTATTTTGACGTAATTAAATCTAACTCTAATTGGAAAATACTCTAGACTTAATGATCTTTGACCATTATGCTGTACAGTCTTCAACAATAAAAATCTTGAATAGTATTTATGGGCCACTTATGTATACACATTGAAAGAGTCTTGAGTTCTGTGTTAATATAGTTTTCAGTTTATTCCATGTTATATTAAAAAAGAAAAAATAATTCAAAGCGAAATTTATTGTGCAATCATTTCAAGTCTCAAATTCGCATAAGTTATTTCGTTCGCTAAGGTGTTTATTTATACTGTAAATATTTTTGAATACTAATTGAGTTTTTCAACGGTACCTCGTTTTATGTAGGCTATATTTAAGACAAGAAACAATGTTGTTCCGTTAGCGAAGTAAATGTATCAGGAAGATCAAATAAAGAGACTTTTTAAACAAATAAATACATATTTAGTAATAATGTAACTCATACAACCAAAACTATTAGCTCGTACTAAGCTACAGTTTATTTATCCCTCACTCCCCGCTCTTATTCATATTTGTCTCGAAAGATTTTTATCGATACTCTGGTATGTTCTGTGCTTAATTTTGAAAATCTGTAATTAAACATCTAGCAGCCTTGGCGTTTAATCCTGGGAATTTGTAATTGATTTTGGTACACATAGCGTTAATTGATGGTTTTTAATTGATTTTTTTGGTGCCTTTACGTTTACGAGAATTTGTAATTGATATTCTATTATCCATGGATTTTAGTGTTGGTGTGTAATATGTAATATTGATTTAATGTTCGTTTTTGACTTGTCTTACCAAAATTGGAATTGAAAGCAGAGATTTTGGTACCGTTATCTCAGCCAAGATACCCGGAATGATACGTAAACAAGTAATAAAAGAGACAGAAGGGAGAATTCAACTTAAAAACCACAGTCTACAAATTGCTCCAATTAATTACTCCAACTGAAAAATGTCTAGCTACGCCCCTGCCTTAGTCACAAAACATATTAAAAGTCACACTGATCCCCAGCTGTCTCTAATTCTCCCCGACACAAAGACCCTCAAAGAAGACAAGCCCCTGTTATCATACTATAATGAGTTTTCTGTTTATCCAGCCCGCTCTGACCGACTACCCGTTTCCATGGCAACTGTGCCCTAACCCCTTTTTTATGTTTGTTGCGCTCCTAGGCGTTCTGTACTGGCACAACGTGGACTGGAATAGCCGAAACATGAATGTTGTAGCACTCATATGAAAAAAAAACTGGAACATTAAGCTATCGTATTTGGTGCTGTAGTAATGGAGTTGATAAGGCATGTTTTGTTGGAGAATCGTTGGTATTAGAGTTTTGGATATTTTGCTTTATTTTGTTTTACAACAATTATATTTGTGTTAAAATATTATTATTGTATGATAACCAAATAACTAAATACTTATTTTGTTTCCCTTTATACAACTCATTTATTTTTCATGATGTTCCTACATTTTTACAGCTGAATCTTTTTATTGTTATTTTTATAATCAATTAATAAAAACCAAGATTTTCTCTTGATTATTTGTATTTGTTTTCCCAGGTATACAATGTATCAAAATAGAGTAGTTAATTTTCTCCTTTATCAAATTAAATAGAATAAACATCAAATATTGTGCTTCACAAGCTTTAACATATAAGGGGATTTCAAAAAATGTTTTAAACCATTATTATGTCCCAGTGTTCATGAAATGTGGAACAACTGGTTAAAATCGATTGAAATTAATTCTTTGCCTCTGCTATAGAAGTTTTGTTTCGTTTTGGAACCAATTGCACAGTTTTAAAATGAGATTTTAATTCCTTTGAGAACCACCAAAACCAGAACTTAACTTACAGTTTAAAACACTGGCAATCTTTTTACTTTTCAGGGAATTAAGAAGAACATTTTTAGAAAGAATTTCGTGAACTGTAATTTTTTCAACCCCAAAACACATTTTAATATTGACGGATTTCACCTGTTAACAAAAGGGATTTTGTAATTTAAATAACATCGGTTTGAAATGTAAAGACGCGGACGTGCGCATATACAAATGTATATAGTCTTGAAAACTAACATTTAAAAAAATCCACATCATCCTGCTCCGATTGTTTTACTATAAGAGAATGACTACGACAGTTTTTTTCTTTGTGAAAATTTGCTTTTAAACCGGCATGTAGCTTATGGACATACTTTTAAATTGCGTTTTTTGGAAGTGATTGAAAAATATCGAACGAATTGATGAATAATTGTTTTACTTTTAGTTGTCCTGTTACTCTAAAACAGAAATAAAGGAATCGGGCTGGAAGTGGTGAAACATTTCAGAATTGTTATTTACTGGTATTATTCATGCCTACCATTACTTTGTGTGTTTATTATTTACGACTTTTATTGGTTTGCTATAAAACATTGAGTTTTATAGCAAATCTCCCTTCAGTTAAATATATTATTGTATTACTTGAAAACTATTTAATAATTTAATTATTTTTGTTTCAGAACATTTTGGACAAATTCAATCCCGGTGCCAGGCAGATGATAAATGCAGGGAAAGCTTACCTCAAGGCTTTACATGGTGAGTTAAACTACTTTCACCTTCATTAGTAATATTAGTCTACATGTCCGAGAAGACGTATTACATAATA
This sequence comes from Homalodisca vitripennis, assembly GCF_021130785.1. Lineage (NCBI taxonomy): Eukaryota > Metazoa > Arthropoda > Insecta > Hemiptera > Cicadellidae > Homalodisca > Homalodisca vitripennis. The sequence continues at coordinate 86,839,326 of NC_060208.1, forward strand.
ACCTATAAAACAAATCAAACTTGCATGGATTAATATTGTCATATTAAGTTTATAATAATATAATATTTGTTAAATGCCAAATGTTTTACTACCCATTTTTCAAGATCGTGAAACGGAATATAGAATACCTATGTAGATTAGTATTTATTGTACTTTTGTATTTTCTTTTTTATGTGTATTATGATTGGTTCTTTTAAAGACTTTGATTATTACAACCATCACTGTCCGTTCCTATTTTAAAATTACGACACTATTTGATGTCAAATAAATGTTTAAAGGCATGTTTGTAGTTCCCCGACAATTGTACTGTATTACAGTGACAATAACAAAAATTGTGATTATATTTTACTTTATATTGCATAAAGTTGTCTACTTACAAAATTTAAACTAGTGTAAATTATTAAAACAATTATGACAATTAATCAGCAGAAGAACGTCAAGAAAATTCGATCTCGTGAAAGAGCCACTCCAATTAGTTAGCAGCCAATTTCACATAACTCAATATATGGAGTCTCACATCGAATATCTCATATAACTAATCAGTATGTAGATAAGTTGCCTGCAGCAAGGCAGGCGATGTTTGACGTATTGGGGAGCCACATTGTCAGTTAACTAAGTGAATTTCTAATATGGAGGGATCCATATTGGAACTTTGAATTATAGAGATTGCAATGTATTGATTCTGTTAAGACCCTATCAAACCCGGATATCCCCACTGTTTGTGTCTGTACTTAAATGTGTAACATATTCATGTGAAAGACGAATTGTAAAATTACTGGGTGGTTACTTCGTTAAAGGTACATATTGGCCGAGCTTTAGCGAAAGCTATGACTTGAAGGGCTGGAAAACATTCATATATGTCTGTACTTAAATGTGTAACATATTCATGTGAAAGACGAATTGTAAAATTACTGGGTGGTTACTTCGTTAAAGGTACATATTGGCCGAGCTTTAGCGAAAGCTATGACTTGAAGGGCTGGAAAACATTCATATATGTCTGTACTTAAATGTGTAACATATTCATGTGAAAGACGAATTGTAAAATTACTGGGTGGTTACTTCGTTAAAGGTACATATTGGCCGAGCGTTAGCGAAAGCTATGACTTGAAGGGCTGGAAAACATTCATATATGTCTGTACTTAAATGTGTAACATATTCATGTGAAAGACGAATTGTAAAATTACAGGGTGGTTACTTCGTTAAAGGTACATATTGGCCGAGCTTTAGCGAAAGCTATGACTTGAAGGGCTGGAAAACATTCATATATGTCTGTACTTAAATGTGTAACATATTCATGTGAAAGACGAATTGTAAAATTACTGGGTGGTTACTTCGTTAAAGGTACATATTGGCCGAGCTTTAGCGAAAGCTATGACTTGAAGGGCTGGAAAACATTCATATATGTCTGTACTTAAATGTGTAACATATTCATGTGAAAGACGAATTGTAAAATTACTGGGTGGTTACTTCGTTATACATATTGGCCGAGCTTTAGCGAAAGCTATGACTTGAAGGGCTGGAAAACATTCATATATGTCTGTACTTAAATGTGTAACATATTCATGTGAAAGACGAATTGTAAAATTACTGGGTGGTTACTTCGTTAAAGGTACATATTGGCCGAGCTTTAGCGAAAGCTATGACTTGAAGGGCTGGAAAACATTCATATATGTCTGTACTTAAATGTGTAACATATTCATGTGAAAGACGAATTGTAAAATTACTGGGTGGTTACTTCGTTAAAGGTACATATTGGCCGAGCTTTAGCGAAAGCTATGACTTGAAGGGCTGGAAAACATTCATATATGTCTGTACTTAAATGTGTAACATATTCATGTGAAAGACGAATTGTAAAATTACTGGGTGGTTACTTCGTTAAAGGTACATATTGGCCGAGCTTTAGCGAAAGCTATGACTTGAAGGGCTGGAAAACATTCATATATGTCTGTACTTAAATGTGTAACATATTCATGTGAAAGACGAATTGTAAAATTACTGGGTGGTTACTTCGTTAAAGGTACATATTGGCCGAGCTTTAGCGAAAGCTATGACTTGAAGGGCTGGAAAACATTCATATATGTCTGTACTTAAATGTGTAACATATTCATGTGAAAGACGAATTGTAAAATTACTGGGTGGTTACTTCGTTAAAGGTACATATTGGCCGAGCTTTAGCGAAAGCTATGACTTGAAGGGCTGGAAAACTTTCATATATGTCTGTACTTAAATGTGTAACATATTCATGTGAAAGACGAATTGTAAAATTACTGGGTGGTTACTTCGTTAAAGGTACATATTGGCCGAGCTTTAGCGAAAGCTATGACTTGAAGGGCTGGAAAACATTCATATATGTCTGTACTTAAATGTGTAACATATTCATGTGAAAGACGAATTGTAAAATTACTGGGTGGTTACTTCGTTAAAGGTACATATTGGCCGAGCTTTAGCGAAAGCTATGACTTGAAGGGCTGGAAAACATTCATATATGTCTGTACTTAAATGTGTAACATATTCATGTGAAAGACGAATTGTAAAATTACTGGGTGGTTACTTCGTTAAAGGTACATATTGGCCGAGCTTTAGCGAAAGCTATGACTTGAAGGGCTGGAAAACATTCATATATGTCTGTCTGTCCGCACGATATCATACAGTGTTATTAAATTCAGTGCAGCCTAACTGTGTTAATAAAACTGCTAAAAAATAATATTAACTTTTGCCAAAGTTAAAATTGTAAATCTATGTTTTGTGGCTTTCAAAAAAGCTTTGATAGTAGTTCTTGGTTGATTTTGTTTTCTGTGATCATTATATACTTTCTACTTCTGGGAGAGCCGTGGCTTCTCAGTCTTAGCCGACTTCAAATCTCAGCCAGTGATAGCACAGGTTCAAATGCTGTCTGGACCGTTGCACTTTTATCAGTACTCTTGACTTGCGTACGTTACCGAATCGCCTCCTTTTTTTGTTAGATAAAATCATAGCGCGCCAGTTGTCAATGTGCGCGCGGCAGAATAAGGCTAAAGAGACCGGTCTGTCCTTTTAACATTGCACTCGTACCATAACCTTTTTAAAATGGTTTTTAAAACATGTATACCTTCAAAGTTAGGAGTCTCATAAGTTTGAACAAATACATTTTGTATTTTTTAATACTATTTAATGATTTGAACAACTGCTATCAACTATCTTATAAATGTCAAGCCTTTGGAACACAATGAACTTTTATTGGCATTCGTAACTTCCTCGTAGATACTACATTAATAGTAGAACTACCCAGTAAAGTCTATTTTTTTGTCAACTGGATAAGTTACCACTTCTTACAATTAGGTCACTTATAATTAATTGTTCGGTCTAAACTCTATGCTCTACTTTAACATATTTAAGAGCATCTAGGTTTCATTAATGTATAATACACAATCGCCCATAAATATAATTTGAGGAGAAAAAATATATTTTGATAAAAATTATAAAGTTCCATAAAAATGAGATTTTAATGCAAACTAATAAATTTGCACTACATAAAAATGTGCTCATATTATTAAACGTCACGTGTAATTTAGAATAAACATGTTATTTTGCATTTTATTGCTATGATTTTTTTATAACTCGAGTTTGAAAGTCAGGATCACTACGCATCCTCCTGCCAGAGATTGCCCAGCCTTGTTCTGCAGATGTCATAGTATTGTAGCATCAGATAATAGATATATAAAACATGGAATCAAATATTACTTTAAATAATTTCTTTTTAAATTAGAGAGCTCCGATTCCGAAAGTATGCATTTTGGGGAAAATTGCATCCAACATATTCTTACACGTAATAAAGTTTGACACTTGGGTTTATTATAGGTGGGGATATAAATAATCGAATGTATGTAAGCGTTGTTTCCTTTTTTATTGATATATTAATTAGTTTTTTTACCACTGTGGATTTTTGTTTACTCGTATGTTCCTCTTCCTGTTCAGGAGCGGCTGCGGCGTCACGCCTGTATGTGGAAGCCATCACAAAACTTGCCCGTCAGTCACAACAAGGCACATGGGGAGGTTCGGCAGATATAGGTGAGTGTTAGCTGCACGAGAGTCTGTAATTTGTTAGTCTTACATCTGGGTTCATAGATACCTTTTTATCAATTCAAAGTGTATCAGCTATATAAGAATGATTTGGGTTCGGGCCAATGGCTCCCTTGCGAAAAAAGAGATTTTTGTGTTTCTGATAAGTGCATGGGAATTTTACCCATTTTATCGACAATTTAAAATAAATAGGTCATAATTGACAAAAGAGGAATTCAAATTATTTTAAGCAAGTAGATGGGTGAAGTCGCTCTACAAGATTCGACAAAGAAAAAGCATGAGATACTTTGTATGACTTCTTGTTCGTCAAAATAAAATTCTTTACTTCCAGTCACAATCGTCAAGCTAAGGCCTCACACAGTTATTATATATATATATATATATATATATATATATATATATATATATATATATATATATATACATATATATATACATACATACATACATCATTTATTTATATTTGTATATAAAATATTTTAATATAGTTAAAATTTTATTTAGTAATAAGAAAAGAAGACCAATAAAAATAAAACGCCTCAAAGTCAACCTGCTAGAAACAATATTCCAACCATTGTGTAAGAGGAAATCTTTTATTCTGTAGTTTAGTTGGGTGCCTGGTAAGCAAGATCAGATGGACTCGGTATATAGGCCCCCAGTGGGTACTACCCGTAAATCCCCTTTATCTTCCCTCAAATCTCTCTCTCCCTCCCGCATCCCTCACGCTGGCCTGACCACTTGCCCCAGCAATAACTTCAACAGGCACATTTTTATTATTAATTCATGAGGTAGAGTTGTAGTTTAGTTTGTTAATTTTTCTTTATTGGTTGAGCTTTGTGAAGTTTCTCACTCAGGGAGCTGGAAAAAACTCTCTTCTGTCTGTATGTATATCTGTTGTAGAATATCTGGAGGACATCATTATTCCTAATTTATTTTTTACCTCAACCTAAATTGTTGCTGCTGTTAGCCTTAAAATTAAATTTAAGATAATTTTAATAATCTGGCTGTAAAATTTACATTTGCATAAATAATTAAGATCAAATTAAATGTTATCACTTTAACACCTATTAAACCAGGTACACTATTAGTAAAGTCCACTGGTTGAAAGTTTGTGATAATGAAATTGTCCGATGTCTCTCCCAAAGTTCTTTATGTAGAATAAAAATGTAAGTTAGCACAAAATCTTCATTTACAAATTTTACTTGTATAAGCTACTTCATTCACTTAACTGTTATTATATTTGAATGCTTCTGATAGGTTTAGTTAATTTGCTTTAAATTAAACAAATATTTAGTTGCAAATTCAGTTGAGCTCATTTCAACTGCTATTACACGACTAATGTGTAAGAGAATGGCAATAAACAGCTTTTAATGATGTTCTCTTAATTTTTCCCTCTCTTTAACTATCAAAATCTCACTTTTACTGGTTTCAATGTTTTTTTTTTCTTTAATCACTTTCTTGTCCATTTCCTGACTACTTGAATTTTAGTCTTTTATTTCATTCTAAATGTACTATCTAAACTATTTAATTTTTGCGATTAAATAGCATACAGCATAAATCATTGTGCCCTCTCTATAACTTTCAATAAAATAGACCTAGCATCCATATTCAAAATATAATCTATATCTTTTTAAAGTGCTTTAAATTTAATTCAAATATCTTTTAAAATTAGGCCTTCAAATTTATTCCTTTTTCTCACCTCATGTTGGAATTATTTTCATAAAATTATAAACAAATTTTTAAGAAGAGGCCACAAATGTTTTTGGTCAGGTTCTCAATCCTTATTCTCTTTCACATGTATCTGAACCATCATGACAGAACTGCATAACACCTAGATTGGCGAGTCTTTTATGTTATGAACTTTGTACTTCCTGATGTCATGCATTAGGAAACAATTTAGTCACATCAAGTAATTTAAATACAATTTTTTACTAATGTTTCAGGCGCAGCTTTAATGAAAATGGTCGAAGTTTACAAGGAAATACAAGCTCAGCAGATGAATATTGTGAGTACTTATGTAGTTGTATTTTTTGTTTATATATTTTCTCCGATAACTAAAACACAGATTTAAATGTCAATAAACAGTCTAATTCATCATTTATTATACGTTAATATTTTTTGTGTAAGTAACTAAACATATTTGTAACTACACATAGCTAGACAGTTATTGAACAATTGAGTTAAGTTTAATGTTTTATTATCTTTAATTTTAGAAAAATTATGAAGTTTTAAAAGTAAACCCTTTAATTTCCTTATAAGCATGTCAAGACAAGATTAGTTATTCTGTACCAAAATTATATGCATTTTTATGTCTTTGTTGAGGTAACAATAAATATTAATTTCATGACATCTCAATTATTTCGATATAATTTTGAATAGTAAATTTTACAGGTATTATACAGCTGCACCTAGGTCTTCAGTGCTTTTCTAGGTTACTAGATGAATTAAAAATTCCTGGTATATTAAATTTTTCTGTTCATTTAAATAAATCATTTTAACATCCAGACAGAGGAACGAAGTTGGAGAGAAGAGAATTTATATTTAATGAATACAAATCATATCAACATAATCTTGATTGAACAATTGGATGCAATGTGACAAATCTAGGGTGATTACAAATGGATTGTACCAAAATGTTCATTCATAAAATTCGGCTGTCCTGAAAAGTATTTAGTTTAACTTCATTCATGTATTTTTATTAATTCAGTTAACATTAATAAAAATTATTCTATGAAGTTATAATATTCAGCGACAACACCAGTGAATGTAATTGACCTGATAACTTCTCAGACTAACCTCTTAAATAAGGAACTAGAGGAGCACTGCTGTTATTTTCAGTTTATTCCCTGTATTTTCTGTCACAGTTTATAAGTTATTCAGGTCTTGATTCGCATAGTTTATACTAGTTTTGTGAGCTGAATAGACAAATATGTTTTCTTAAACTGTGTTCTTCCAAAGTTTCAAGGAATAAAGTTTGATCATTAAGTTATTTATTTAGACAAAATCTAGTTTTAAAAGGGTGTAAAAATTATTTGAATTATTAATAATATATGGTTTTAAAATTTTGTCTCCTTTCAAAGGATAGTGAATTATTTGTACTACTACCATTACAGTAAATTAATTTGTATGTAACAATCCTTAACCTGGTATACAGGGCCAGTTTGAAGTGCTCCGCCACCATAACATTTGATACATTTCTTCAGATATCAGTACTAAAACACAAACAATCATTGTTAGATAGGTAGCATATAATGTTAAAACTAATTTAGTTTTCTTAATATGAATATAGTGTTTTGAAAAATAATTTTTTTAGTTGCCATAATATGTTACATAACAAAAAAACCAATTAATTTGCAATGTTTTATTACCCTTACAATAATTTTCATATGAATAACGTGTTAAAGATTGAATAATTGAAAATCAGTTGATACAAAATAATTATAAAACTTATTTAAAACAGTAAATGAAAATATGTAATTTTTGTTACTTTTTTCTACCTTCTCTTAAAATGCTTTGTGGCAATACTTCCAGAATTACATGATAGAGGGAATTCATGTGTCTCACACCATGTTTACATTTACAAAAAATATGTTCAAAAATGGCAGATCCGAGATTGCCAAAAATATTACCTATATCAAAATAAAGTCATAACATAATGAATCTACGATTCTATGAAGAAATATGGAAGACTTGGTAAGTATTTATTGTACAATACAGTATTTTCTAATAAGTAACAAATATGTTTTATGTTTAACTTATTTAAAGATAGACATAACGTTTTGCTTATTTTGGGATTATTGTAAACAATAATCCAAGAAGTTAAAATATAAATCAATTTTGTTAAAGGAAGTCCATTACTTGCTGAAGACTAATAGATCCATTTTTCTTTCACTTATTGCTTTCAGGCAGTTTTTCACTTTCAGTCCTGAGTAATGCCTACATTACTTTTAGAGCTTTCATTGAGTTTGGGATATATTTAAACAAAACAGTTGTTTTATCAAACTTATTATAAACAGGTTATTCCAGAGAAAATTTATTTTAGAATCATATAAATTACTGTTAATTAATAAATTATTTTTTATTTACCTTAGGTATTTTTTTCTCTTGTATTATTGTATTGCATTACATGTGAGTGTTTCTAATTTGATTTCAATTTTTTCAGCTGAAAGCATTCTATGTTGACTTGCTGGTACCGCTGGAGACTAATTTGGAAAAGGATACGAAAGTTGTTCAGGTAATAATATACTACCAAACAAATATTGTGTAGAATTAAAAGAAAAGTTATGCTAATATTGATATTGCAAAGTAATTAAGTAATTTCATAAACTATTACAAGGGAAATTTACTAAAGATCTCTTCTGATCCTGTTTGTTTATTGGAGGGGGCTAAAGTTACAGGTGCACAAATTATTTATAAGTTGTAATTTGTGTCTGGATTGATAACAATCTCAATTACTGTAGAGTGAGGATAATAACAGGATAATTATCCCATTGGTGTACAGGATAATCATCTTGCTCCTTTGCTTGAAGGACTGTACTCCACTAGAGATTTAGATGATAAGATATTCAATAATATTATGAAAAAACTCCATCTTGATATTATCAAGAATTAGCATTACCATTTACATGTGATTGAACTATGGTGGAGACAGCTCTAATTGAAGGGCAATCACACTCTCGATCAATAAACACACCATCCCAAGTGGAGGTCACAGTTTTGGGAACTCGCCATGTTCCATTCAACAAATCATCGTCAGTAATCTTAATTTTCTTGAGATATGTGCTGACTGGGTTCACAGTTTTGCAGAAATAAAAGTGAGGGAAATGCTCCTAGACTCTATTGGCCATAAACAATGGGGATCTCTCCAACAGACCAGTCAAACAGGTTGAATCACTATGATCCAAAAACTATATGGCTAAAACCCAGTCAATGAAATGGTAAACCTACAGTAACTGTTCTCCAAAAAAAACTTGTACCTAACTCCCAGCATGAAAGGTCATGCATGTTCACAACTGCTAGAAGTCAGCACATAGGAATAGTCTTAAAAACTCCCAACAATGGATAATACTATTTTTCACAGCTGCATAAATTTCAAAAAGTTGACAAAATCAAGAGACATGGTATACTGATACTTACTGTAGGACAATTACGCAACAACTCGCAGGTTCCCCGGGTGGAAGCGCCACATATGAGTATGTGGATTTAAAATATTTTCACAACCCCCTCATTTACTGTCCTTACATCATGTGTTCACGTCTTTCAATCAAGAGGTCAGAATTAATAAATTGATACTCTAACTAACAACATGACTTTTGCAGTAGCGTAGCCAGAAATTTCTTTCGGGGGGGGGTCCGTCCGAAACCGGAGGATCAGGGGGACGTTTTGTGTGTTATTTGCCAATGAATTCACTGGTAAAAGGTAAATACCAAAAATATGGAGCTTTAATAACTACGCCTTATAGAAAGTGGAAAGATGTAATAGGCAAATTAAACTCACAGCAACTCTAGTACCACAAATTTTCTTGTATAGCTACAGAAACTTTACGAAGTTTCGATTCTGGCCGAGTAGAAGGCACCAAAGTGATGTTGGATTCACTGGATAAGAAAGAAAAAGAACAAAACCAGAGCTTCATTCAAGCCTATAATTGACTCAACTATATTCTGTGGAGAAAATGAAATACCCCTTCGGGGACATTGGGACCATTGACGGCCCGAAAACCCTTTAGAAAAGAAGGGCGATTTTCGAGCGTTGCTAGGGTACAGATCAAACTAACGGTCGGATAAATGCACCGGAAAAACTCTCTACTGATTAGAAGTTCGGCCACTTTAGATTTCACTGATTGGGGTATTTATGAATGAGTTATAATGACGATTTTGTGTATCATTACACTGTAGACGAGTATATAATTATCGGAAAAAAATCACTTTCGGTCGGAAATAAAATACACCTGAAAAAACTCTAATGATTAGAACTTCAACTACTTCGGACTTCGGTTATTGAGGTAAACGTGGTATTTTTTATTGAGTTAGGGACGACGATGTTTTGTTATCATTAAACTGTACTCGACTACCTATATAATTATCGAGAACAAAATCACTTCCGGTCGGTTAAATACCAAAGAAAAGCTCTTACTGATTCGTTTTGACGATTTTGGATTTCACTGGTTGAGTGGTTGAGGTAAAAGTAGTAATTATGTTAGGACATTGAATTTAGAGATGAATTCAACGCCGACTAATAAATATATAATTATCGAGAAAAAAAACAAAAATAATCACTTCCGATCGGAATATACTAAGGAAAATGAAATAATACCTCAGTCAGTGAAATCCAAAGTAGTCGGAAGTTCTTATCAGTAGTGGTTTTTCCGGTGTATTATCTGACCGGAAGCGATTTTTTCAAATTTTTCTTTGATATAATTATATAAGTATTAGTCGGCGTTCAATTGATGCCTAAAATCAATGTTCTAAACATAATTCTAAGTACCACTTTTATCTCAACGACTCAACCAGTGAAATCCAAAATCGTCAAAATTCTGATTCAGTAGAGCTTTTTTCTCGGTATATTCTCGACCGGAGTAATAATAATATAATAATAAAAATACTTTTTTATTGTGTCAACAATAATAAAAATTACACACAATCGTCAAATTAAATTATTTAGAAATATGTATATCTATTTTAAATTGCCCCCATTCAGTACCCGTTCATACACAGTCCACACTCATTCCTAAGACTGATACATACTTACAGCCATACGTTTTAAAATCTTCTAAATTTTACCACCAGAAATAGAGGATGATCGAATTACTTTAAATTTCATCCCAGCGGCTCATTATAAACTCTTCCACTGAATAAAACACCCTCGACACCAAAAAGTGTTTCAATCGGCCTTTAAATTTTGTTGGTTAATTCAAATTTTTGATTTCATCAGGGAGCTTGTTGATCAGCTTAACACCAACCTCGGATGGCAAACGTTTGAATGCGGCTGTAACCGAAGATACCTCTTGTCCCGTATTGATAGACGTCCCCACCCCGGACGAACTCGCACTTAAAATCGGCAGTACAGGGCGACATCGAGGATGTAGAGACAGGACAAAGTTAGGAATCCAAGCTCCCTAAAGGCATCTCTGCATGAATTTTGGGATTTAAATTTTGAAATGATGCGGACAGCTTTCTTTTGACTTCTAAATACTCGCTCAAATTTGTATTTAGAACAGCTGCCCCATAGCCTCGACTCGTACATTATATGGGGGTGTACAAGGCCATTTTTAGTACATCCCAGGAGCAAAATTTTGAAAGGTTCCGTAGAGCATAAATGCCTGAAGAAACCTTTGAGCAGGTACTATCAATGTGATTGTCTCAAGTCAGACTTCGATTAAGGTAGCCTACATTCCGAGGAACTTGGTGGAATCCTTAACTTGGAGTTTCCTCTATGAGGACATCGTATACTGAATACATGAACTCAGAAGCGATGAGTTCCGCCTGGTGATGTACACAAGGAACAAGACTGGTCCAAGTATAGATCCCTGTGGGACTCCATAGTTTCTAATTTAAAATGATTAAATGTTTTTTTCTCGATAATTTTATATTTATTAGTCGGCGTTCAATTAATACCTAAAATCACCGTCCTAACATAATCCTAAGTATCCACTTTTACCTCAACCACTCAACCAATGAAATCCAAAATCGTCAAAACTTGAATCGGTTGAGAGCTTTTCTTCGGTATTTACCGACCGGAAGTTATTTTTTTTTTCACGATAATTATATAGGTACGGTGTACAGTTTAATGATAACAAAAATCGTCGTCGTAACTCAATCGAAAACCGCACGTTTACCTCAATTATTGAAGTCCAAATTAGTTGAAGTTCTAATCAGTAGTTTTTCAAGTGTATTTTCCGACCGAAAGTGATTTTTTTCGATAATTATATACACGTTTACAGTTTTAATGATACCTAAAAATCAACGTCGTAACTAAATTCTAATCAGTCACTTTACGTCCCCACGACGAATTTGAACGAAGTGGTCGCTAATTTAAACTGTTCGCCGTTACGGTTTCAGGTTACTTTGCGACGTCACGTGACCGCGCCCTATATAAATACCGTGATTACACAACACTATCCGAAAGGCCTAGCCCAAAAGTATCGTTTTATACCTTATGATTTAAACGAAAGGACAATTATATTTTTAACAACGGTCACTTCAATCAGTGAAATCAATCAATTTAATGTTTGTAGACAAGAGTAATGATAACTTGTCCTTTTTTCTCCTGCTTCCATGCTTTATTTTTTAATACGTCTTAAAATTTCGGGGGGGGGGTCCGGACCCCCTGGACCCCCCCCTTCGCTACGCCACTGGACTTTTGGAACAACCTCCAGACAAGCAACGTGTTTATAATTGCATAAAGAGATGGGAAAAGTTTAGAAAGGACTAGGTGGAGAAGAATAACTTTACCAAGTTTCATCATACTCAGTCCACAAGAGGTAAGTCAGGAGAAATCTTTAATGAACAACCCTTGTAACTCTCAAACTTTCTAATTCATTTCTAAAACGTTCTTGCAGTTTGGAATGTTTCAAGGGACATATTATAATGATTATTTAAGAATGAAATAAGGGATCAAAACATTTCTAGGGGTCTGAAACAGAACACTCCTTATAAAATACTATGTTATCAGTATTTTGCTAGGTTTCTTTTTTCACAATGTGTAATTAATAAAAGCTGAAGGTATTCATTAATCCATAATATCTTATAAATGTTTATTTAACGTAAATAGTACCAGAAAAGATTATTCTCAGAAAATCTTCGAGGAACCCCTTACAAGATAGCCTATACTAATTATATTATTATTTATTGCACTACAACAATCATTTTATTTGACAGCTGAATAAATAAAGCAATAAAATATTAAAACCTTAAAGGCAGGTCTTCCATGAACATAGCTTATGATAATTTTAAAACTGAATAGATAATCATATTGAATAATGTATATTATGTTAATGTAAGAATAGCATCCCTTCTTACATTACATCCTTACACTAGAGGACCTATCTAAAGTTGTATCTGTAATAAAATTTTGTTGATTATTCATATTTTGTGAATGACACCATTAATTTGTAAATAAGAAAATTAAGGTTTTAAACATCAATGTTATAACATTATTTTCAAAATGTAGGATATTGATGGAAGAGGGGCGTATAACCTAAAATGTGTAAAAAAAAAAAAAAAAAAAAAACATTGAATGTTTTGTTTCTATATATTTTGTTTTCAACACATCAAAGCTGTATATGATTTTATTAAAATACACTATAATTATACAGGAAGACCAACTGCAAAAACATGCCTTTTATTATTATTGCAAACTAATTATTACTATACATTTTAGCAGTTTAAAGATAAACAAAGAAAGGATTAATATTTTGGACTAGAATATTAATTTCTTTCTTCAAAGGGGTGTTCAATCCAGATTTAGTCACTTTCTGGTAGGATTCTAAGTAAACCATCTGAACACATTGGGTGGAAAATATTGCATACATCATGAAAAACTACCCGATCATGATAAAATATGGAAATATTAATAACAATATGGTGGATTGTTTAAAGTAATTTACAGAAAAAGATCATTTAAACCTATATGCCCTTCTTCTGACAGTGTACTCATTTACATTAATTTCCCAAATATGTACAGTTTAAGTTATGTCAAAATTCTTTCATAAAGGTTGAACAAAATTTATAAGATTGATATTTTGTTTAAAAACATATAAGATACATTCAGTAACTAAAACACCTTTTCAATATTATGACGTGACTTGAAACTGTGACAGGATTAAATTAAGAGATTGTTTAACTAATTTCCAAGAGTATTTACAAATATAAGTGTTTTGTTGTCCATAATGCTTAATAGGGGCAGTATAATTTCCACTTGACTATTTGAAGAAAATCTCAATAAAAGGTCAATTTTAATTCATAAAATATTGTTAGTGTCGCTCACTAATTAGTCCCATTAGAGTACACTCTATGGTGTTACTAAAACGTGTTACATTTTGTTTAAAATCAAAACATTTCTTTTAATATAGTTGAATTTTAAGTTTATAAATACCATTGATAGTTTGCTTATTTAATTATTTATAAACTATATATGATGAGGTAATTAATTGTCGAAATTGTTTACTTAAGTAATAAATTATAAATGGAAACCAAAGTATATCCAAAACTTATATTAAAGCTGTATAGAGGAAACTTGTTCTAGAGAAAAATTCCTAGTATACTTTGATGGGGAATATTGAACTCCACAGTGTCTTGTACCTGTGTTCCTACAACCAGATTTTTTCCTGGTGTATGAGTGGTATTTTATTGATGGCATGGGTTTGCTACATCATTCAGTTATTTTACATAATTAATTTATATATCCAGTCAGTGCTCGACTACAGACTTAATCTCAGATAATCCTTTGATTCACTATTTTCTAAGTTCACTCACTAAACAGTGATTTCGTAGATAGGGTAAGAGGGAACCCTGCTATCCATACCACAGGGATGATCTAAGTTGTTCTAGGGGTGTTCTCTACCCTCCTGTTGATGCAGATCTATAACAAAAGACGTTTCTGTTCATAGTCAGAGCAGAAGAGGTTTCTACAGCAGCACAAGCAGAGGTCGGAGACCTATAGCAAGGCTGCTGCCACAATGAAAAAACACCGCAAAAAACAGAGATCTGCCAAGACAGGACTAGCGATGGACAAGGAACTCAAGGTGAGGAGATATCACAAACTAGTATTGAAGCCTTAGTGTGTAAGTTGGCTTGAAGTGACTATTGTGACAATCACCAAGCATTGCTCAGTTCTGATCAACGTTGAGTCTGTAACAAGTTGACAATAGATGTCAAATCTCTTAAAACCATCCATAATTTGACCCGCATCTCAAAAGCGTTGTCGTTATTGAACAAACGAAATTTCTGTACAAGCTATATTAGCTCCCATCAATTTATACTTTACTGTAAAACAAAACCAGGTATTTGGTATCCAATACAAAGAATTATTTCCCCTCAACAACAGCTTTTTTTCCTTTTTAGTTATTAAGTTTGATCAATGTCTGCAAGTCGAACATTATAAAGCCAACAATTTTGTCTTCCTAGTTTAAAATTTAATATTTCCAATTAAATTAAATTCCAATTTTAAATTAAAGATTAAATCTAAAATTATATGAAAAAAAGCCTTCATAGATAAGCAATCTCTGTAAATTTGTGCCGAAAACTGACTAAGTATTTTTTTTGTAATCTAAAAATGCATAGTCTAATATTTAATTTTATAGTCTAAATTGGTTTTAATAGTTTGAAGTATCCTTCATAAAATCTCTTTATGAAGTAAAAAACGTATAACATTTTGGAGCACTTAATTTTCCAACATATAATTATTTATTCTACCAAAAATAGGTATTTTAATAATAAGTCATAAATACAATTAAAAATTTATCAAGTTAGTAGACTAAATTTATAACATAACATAATATAATATAATAACATAAGCCTTTAGTTGAACATTCTGATGTTCTCTTTACAACTATTTTTCCAATCACAAGAAACAATAAAATGTTAAAGTATATAAAGATATTTTATTTTTATTTGGCACTGTTATTCTGTGTATAAGTCATCCATGTTATCCAAATTTGAAAATGGTACATTACATTTGATGAAATGTCTGCCAGAAACTGAAAATATATTAATCAAGAAACAATTATTGAAAAAATTTGAGCTGTACATAGCTATACTAAATTGTATCTTCAAAACTCACCTATTCATTTTATACTATAATATACAATTGTTATACTTTTAGGTATTTGCTTCAAAAAAATTTATTTCATGTTATTCTTACTATTGATGTTTTTCCTGAGAAGTTTTATTTTTTACTACTATCTGAATTTATCATATAATTGCTAATATAAACCATTTATATGCATCTTAAACATAAGACATTCCCATCATTTTGAACTATACCTACATAAAAAATACTTGTATAAAGTGTCTAAATTTCATTGATAATGATTTTGTAACAAAAATTTGCTAAAAAGTATATTTCAAAAAAATATATATTACACAGTTTTATTTATAGTTTTCAGAATTACTCATATTCATGTACTGCTATGTATGTATCTTGAGTCTGAGTTTATACGAAGGAATTAATAAAAACTTTTCACTGTTGTTACAGAGCATGCAAGTTCTCGAAGAAGAGCGTTCCAAACTGGATGCTTTTTGTGAACAGAGTTTGAAAAATGTAAGTATCCATAACTTAGCACTTTGTAAATGTATGTTAATTGTGTATTACTTATCTTCATTTCATGATTACCAACTTCACTAATGGTGTTGTCATATTGGTAGCACTGTGAAGTAAAAATTAAAAACATAGTAAGAACTCTAAGGGACCATCCTTAATTACAAACAGCAAAATTCTGACTTTTCAGACCCTCCTTCTCTGTAACAACTTGTGACAGTAACACAAACCCCCATCAACAATTATGTAACTATGCAATGCTACGGCCAACCCCCTCAGCCCTATTTTATATTATTCAAAAAATTGTTATATAATAAAGGCAATTTTAAACTCCAAAGCAAAATGTGATTTATAATTATAAAACTACCATCCCTCAACTGTAGATCATAATTTTTCACTTTTGCTTCTCGATATGTGTATTTTTGTAATTTAATATCAACCATTAAAACAGTTTTTCCCTGTCTAATTTCTGAGACATTTAAACTAAAATCTAAATGTAACCATAATGTAGCAAGCCGATCACTATGCCATCACATGGTATGGGACTCACTGTACTGTTATGGCCATACCAAAAAACCATGATTCTGCATGGCCGAATTTAACTTGCACCGTAAGATAATGTATGTTCTGACAGTAAAGGTTTTCTGCTGATGACTTGCGTTCGTGGTTTTTCTGTCCTTACAACTGAATGTGTGAGTAAGAGACACACGAAAACCCACACCACAATATTACAAATCCAACATATAATAAAGAGTGGTTTTTTTATGGGCTCAGTTTATTCAAACAAAGATTTTATCAAACACTGTCAATGTTTAGTTTAAACGTTAAAAACTTCCACTCAGTAAAAGTGCATGACACAAAGAGATTTAAACAAAATGCTTTATTATTAGAAGGCATTTAAAATGGAGGGTTGAGGCTTCTTTCAATTTACTTTTAAGGGAGGAAAATACAATACAAATTTAAAATCTTTGGAGGAAACTAGGGAAATTTTGTGAACGATTTCGAGTAATTAATTTTTTAGGTTTAATATTTTTGTAACACATCGCTGAAACCTCCCAACAATTCCTGTAACAGTGTGTAATGCTGTCGAAAACCACCCCTGAAACTTTACGTAATTTAGGGGTGGCCCCTAAATATGTATAAGAGGAAATGCTGCAAAGGAAATTTCCTTAAAATAAAAAAATGTATAATGTGAACTTTTTAGAAGATGTGGCTACTTAATCTTCCTTTATATCCCTTTCCCAATTTAATAAACTAAATATCGTTTTTGTTTCAATACATCCTTTTTTGATTTTGTCTAATTTCACACATATAATCTTTTTAGCTTAGTTTTCACTACAAACTACATTTAAAAAAATCCTATCATTGTATAAGGTAAAGTCAAATATTTATCCAATTAAAAAAGAATTAATATAAGTGATCACTTTTCACATTACGAGGAAGTTGAGTAATATGTGACATTGTGGATGTTTCTATGGCAACGAAACAACAGAGGCCCAAGTTAATCAAAGCCACATCCGGGATAAAGGCCAGGAATAATGACACAGTCCCACAGGATAAGGGGCTCTCACCTCTGCCTTTGTCCAGGTCTGGGTATGTGACTGCTCGAGCCTGGATTGGCAGAGTATTAATTTCAGCCTCAACAAAACCATTGTCTGAACTGAAAAGTACAAAAACCTCACAATGTCTTAGTTAGGAATAAATTTACTGATGGCCACAGATATACCAACAAAATGTGTTAGTGTTTTATTGTGCATTATAGTTTAAACACTCCTAGTGAACAGAGCTGTAATACTCCTGTAATGATAGCTATAATACTTCTCATCCTGTAGGAAATTTTGAAGTGGTACAGTTGGTTTTTGTTTTAATATTTTGTTGAATTTTGAAATAAAACTTTGGTCTTAAGTCCCTTAACGTAGCTTTCCTGAAGACAGGAAAAATAAGGAAAACCTTTTCATCAATCTATGTTATGATCAGGCCCAAAGAAAAATGAAGGTAAAAATGTTTATAATATAAATAATATAACTTTAATTTAACATAACAGATTTAAGTTGAGTAATATAACCCAAGGTAAAAATGTTATTTTTTACAAATTTACATTAAAGAAGACTGAAGGGAATGGACGGGATGTATCAAAAAATGTGTTTTCTTTGAAACATGTTTTATTACAAAACATACAATTTTCTTAAATTTCATTTTTTATGTATAATTTCCTTATGTCATAAGAAAAGTGCCACTCCTTTAAACTATATGTCATGTTTATACTGTAAATAATCCACATCAAGCATTTTTATTTGGACCTGGCTATAAAATTACTTAATTATCTTACTTTTAAGTGCCTGTGATTTTTTTGTGGGGTGATAATAAAAATTATTCTATTTCTGTGCCTTCAGAGAAGTTATCTTAAAGGTCTATGACTTTATAATGTTTTTTTTATTAGCACTCAGTTATGAAAACACAACACACATTACAAAACAAAACAAACCCAAGTGGTTGTTTATAAATCATACGTTATAAAACAAGGCATATCGGACAGATCTTATAAGATATAAGGTATATAGAAAATAAGGGATTAAATGGTTTAAGTTATAGCCTCATTCTAAAAAAAATTACAATAGAATAGCTATAACCTACCAAAAAATAAACAAGTTCCGTAACATATTTTTGGTACAGTTAACTTTTGAGGTACAGTAATTATTTAGTATTTGTGGAATACATATTTACATAGGATGAAAAAATCTGTTATGTTAAGTTAAAGTTATATTATTTATATTATAAACATTTTGGTATATCACTTTTTTGTTCATACAAGGAGAAACTCCATTATTACCAGTGAAAAGTTATAAAATATTATGAACATAGTTTGAGTATAACTTTGTTATGTATAAAAGAACAAATTCATTATTGCTAGTGAACAATTCAGCAATTAAAGCATAATAAAGTGAAGTTTCTATTTTATAACAATTTCACCATCAAATCAAAATCAGTTATACAGGTGATTCTGAATAGAAATATTAATAGTGACTGATTATAAATTTAATGCTTGACTATGGAATAATCCTCAGTCTCAGAGAAACAATATTGACTATATTAATGGAAAATTAGTATCATACATTTTAAAAAATAGACAACCGGGTTAACCAAATGTACTTTATGAAGACAACACCATAGGTGGATTCAAAGCGATTTAAATTTACGTAACGCAATCACTTTGTTCAGAGCAAGAGGGATAATACGGTTAGAGTCAACAGCTTTAGAAGGGCTCGTAATTACGTACCCCAAGTGTTTGCTCATTTTGACACCTCTCGAGTCACAAACACCGCTTACGCACGTGTATGCACGCAACGGTTAGTGTGCTTGGTAGGAGGTTAGTTGAGCAGTGGAGGGTTGGGGTGGGCGGTTGGGCTGATATCCACCCCACCCTCTTCCATCCACACACTCTGCAATCCCTTATCACAAGATAAGAGCCCAAGCTGATACATGCCCCTATAAACTGAGTCTTTCACAATGGCCCTCACTGCAGCTTGCGCCTTTTACTCCTCTATCTTTTCTTAGATATATTTTAGTATATACTGTTATAATAAGGTGTTTCTGTTAAGATTTTTAGTGTTCTAAAACAAAATACTGTTATGATTGATTTCTCTATTACTAATTGGTTACCAAAATTTTTCTTTTCAAGTCTGAAGTAATAAATTGTTTCAGCTAACGCAAAGTACAAAATTTTATATTTTATCGAAAGTTCTACTAAGAAACAAATCACTAAATGTAGCCTGTTTGAATAATTAACTATACAGTTATTAAACAACAATAAAAATCATGTATGATATTGTTTTGGAGCAATTTATTTTTATGTAAATATTGAAACTTTATAAAAGAATATTCTTTTGCTCAACATGGTTTTTGAAAACATAATGTTTGATGAATGATTACAGCATTTTACCCTGACTCTTGGGAGCATCAATCTAACTGACTGATAGCCTAATTAAGACTATACTAACACAACCGATTTATTGTCTACTGTAGGCTATGACACAGGAGCGAAGGAGGTACGGTTTTGTGTTAGAGCGCCAATGCTCTCTAGCCAAACATTATCTAGCCTATCACACCACTGGGATGAACATATACCAGGCTCATCTGGACAACTGGGGGGAGGTTGCCAAGACCAGGGAGTATCTTCCAGAGGCTGTTGAGACCATGTTTGCCAGTCGCCTCAGGGTGAGTTGTGTGTTCTACCAAGTTTAGTAACTAACCTTATCTAATCTCTTATTACTATTTTTACATTACCAGAAACAAAAATGTGAAATTATCAATTTTTCAGACTGACTATGCAGCACCAGCAACTCTGGTGGAAATCCAGTTCCACAAGTGTTTCTATTTTCAGAGAACCTAATTGAGATATTAGAGTATATGGACATTTGAGATGTGTTAAAGTAGATACTGTTAGAAAACAGATTCTGTACAACCAATAAATTGTTCATTACCTTGACAGCTTTTTGAAGACAGCCAGTATTTGTATATAAATAAACAGCTTGCTCTTTCACCATAGCTGCTGGCAGTCAGAGAAGCCATTCAAACATATTTGTCGTAATGCCTTCATTAAATTAGGCAAAATAACCTTAGAATATCTGATAATACGAATTGAACCTGGGACCATCTACATGTAAAGGTTTTTTATATTATACTTGCAATAACCCAACATAAGTTTGTGGAACTTTATTTGTTGAGAATCTAAAAATAGAAGATATGGAGTGTGGGTCTCACAAACACTAATCAACTTTTTAATATATGTGAGTTTAAATTTTTTTATTCTAAAACTTATGACTAACTTGGAGTTAAAACCCAATAATTATATTATACACAATACAATATAGTTATATAATATACTACCTTGCTGATTAAATTTAAGGTAATGTTCCACTTCCTCCACCAGTTAGAAGAGATGAAAATATTGACAAATAATGAGTGATATGTACAAAATACTTGTGTTTTTACAGCACAGACTCAAATTAAAATCAGCAAGAAATTATTTGAGATTTTGATAGTAATACAATGTGAATGTATCTTATATATATATATATATATATATATATATATATATATATATATATATATATATATATATATATATATGTATATGTATATGTATATATATATCATACTTATATTTAGTATAACATGTACAGTATTTGGCATTTCAGCTCATACTAGATGAATAAGGGAAGTTATATAATGTGTTATAAATTGTTGACATCTATTTTTCTTTACAAAAATACAATTTCATTAATTTATTAGCATTTATAATTAATTAACTTATTATGTCCTCATTTATAAGTTTGAGTCTACATGATTTGTGTGTCCTAGTATAATAGTAATTGTTACAAAAATAATAAAATACAAATCTTGTATTTTCTTTACTTGTAAAATAAACTGTAAGAGTTAAGTTATATCAAACGCTTTACATTTATGGTGATATACGCTCCGAGGAATACTTTTTGGAAATTAAACATCGTAAAGCGTTCTCTTTAATACAAACAAAACATCCTGAGGGAATGAATTTGCAAGCTAAACAATATTCTCTCGTTGCCCGGGGCTGATGTGAGTTGGGAATTTTCCATCTTGGAGCGTTTTCCTGGGCTGTTAGTGTTTTTGTTGGAGTTTCCTCTGCAAACAGAGAAAATTGACGGAAACAACATCACTTTGCAGACGGCACAGTTTGGTAAATGACATTGAATATTAATGCTAAAGTAATGTTCTACCAAGAAATGACAGTGTATAAAACTGTACTTTATGAACTTGTTCTTTTTATTTAAGTCAGTTTAGTCCATAAAAATTGTAATGTTTCATATGTGTTTTAATAAAAGTGTCAAGTTTAAAATAATTGTTTGAAAATTTCATAGTAAATCATTTACATTTCATAATTCACATTTCTAATTTCTCATAGTATATAATTATAAATAAAGAACAATATAAAGGAAAGGCAAATTTAATTATGTTTACTGTTAAACCTGGTTTATGATTTTCAGTTGTTTTTATTACAACAACATACTTTTTAAAATATTTAGATAAATAATTCTATAAAATACAAGGGTATGTTTGTAATGTTTGTAGGACAATGCATTACTAATTAACTATTTCATGCAATGATATAAGGGTGCTGAGGAAATTGATATTAAATTTGACAGTAGTTAAATCCAAATGTATCTGGATAATAAAATCAAGCAGTAGAATTTAAAATAGATTTTTATAACATAAACTTTAAATTAAAGAAATTTGTGTGTTTGGAATTAATTAAAATGTATTTTTGTAATTTTACAAATACCTAATGACAAATTAAAATTAAAATAAAATTCTTCCATTCACCATGTGGCATGTGTGATTAACTCTCTCTCTCTCTCTCTCACACATGAAAATTCATGCTATTTACACTCACTGCAAAGTAACATGGACATCTAGAGCTGAAGGTGTTATATGGCGGTACTGGACTACAAAAACATTAGCACTTACCAGTTAATAGCTAAATTACACAATGTTAAATAGTAATACTGGGCTAGCTCACGTACAGTGTTAAATAGTAATACTGGGCTAGATCATGTACACAGTGTTAAATAGTAATACTGGACTAGCTCATGTACACAATATTTAGTAGTAATACTGGTCTAGCTCGCATACGCAATATTAAGTAGTATTGTTGGACTAGCTCATGTATACCATGTTAAAATAAATCACTCAAACTGGGAAAACTCTTAAATATTCAATTACACATAGTTCCAAAATCGACACTAAATAAATTTTAATTTATTAGCTATATTAGCTATAGACCCATGAAATATTCAGTTCGTTATTTAACTATTAGGACCTCATCTGAGTCATAGATTCCTGTGATATCTCATTCTACTATTTTGAGTGTAGTTTGTGGAACTATGCTATTTCTGTTCACAAGGCAATTAACTTCAAGTTCTCAACCTCCTCAGTTTTTTCCCATACAAAAAATATCTCTTATAGGAAAGTAAATGATAAAAATATGTATTTGTTTTTACATCACTTGTCTCAATTTGACTGGGATCCCCTATTAAAAATGACTGATACACATGCTGCTTTTGAATATTTTGTAAATACACTCTCATCTGTGTATAATCAGTATTGTCCAAGAGTACAAAAATGTATTAAGGTACAAGATAGAAAGAAACCTGACTGTTCAAAATGGTTTGACGATTCACTAAAGAAACTAAGAAGCTTTGTAAATATACTTAGAGATATGTTAAAATTACCAGCATATAAATATGATGTAAAATTGAGAAATTGTTATAGTACACAAAGGAGGTTGTATAAGGCAAAAATTAAAGAAGCAAAAATTAAGCACAATGATGAGTTTATAAATAAAGCTAGTAATAAGTGTTTAGCTGCTTGGAAAATTATTAAAAAAGAATCAGGGAATTTCAAATCAGATGTCTCTCTTCCCCCTATAACACCAGATCAGTTCAATGACCACTATATACATATTGGTAAAGAAATATTGCAGTTAAGTCAGTCTACTAGTAGTAATAGGATAAGTCATGAAGTGTTTTTAACAAATGCTAAACGTCCTCCGGTAAAGTTCTGTTGGAAAAGAGTGGATGAGGGAGAAATATGTGACATTGTAAATTCTCTGAAGATATCAAAATGAGAGGATATTTTTGGATTTTCAAACAAATTGTGAAACAGATGTCTCCATTCATAATTAAACCTTTAGTGTACATAGTTAATCTTTGTCTGTCATTTTCTGTCTTTCCAAACTGCTTAAAAACATCCAAAAGTATAACTCTGTTTAAGAAGGGTGATAGAATGTGTATTGATAACTTTAGCACCATAACAATTGTATCAGTATTTTCAAAAATTGTAGAAACTTGCGTTTAAAAAACAATTATTAGATTATTTTGATAAATATCAAATTCTTTCATGTAGCCAGTTTGGTTTTCGTCCAGGATACTCTACAGTTATGGCCCTAGATATTGCTGTGACAAAGATTTTAAGGAGCTTTGAGGATCATGAACTTGTGGGAATGACCCTTTTAGACCTCAGCAAGGCCTTCGATAGAATTTCTCATGGTGTCCTTTTGAAAAAGCTTGAATATTACGGAATAAATAACTAGCAATTACAATTTTTTCAGACGTATCTGTGTGGCAGATTGCACATGGTATCGGTTGGAAATCAGATTTCATCTGCTAAGGAGTTTCTTGCTGGAGTCCCACAGGGTTCTGTCCTAGGTCCTTTGCTATTTGTACTATATACTAATGACTTGCCTGTTAATTTAGATTGTGATACCATACTGTACGCAGACGACACCTCTATCTTAGTAAATGGAAATTGTTTAAATAAAGTGCTCAATCAAACTAATAGAGTAATTAACACAGCCAATGTATGGTTTGATTCTAACTATCTTAAAATAAATAACAAAAGTAAAACGGAACATATAGTGTTTACTTTAAGACAAATGCAGATAGATAGTAAAATGACAAAGCCAATAAAACTCTTAGTGTCACTATTGATCAGAAGCTTTTATGGGAGGATCATACAAACAACTTAATCTCTAAATTGGCACGTGTTTGTTTTTTATTGAGAAAGTTAAAGACCTGTGTAAGCCAAGAGTTGATGAAAATGTCATATTTTAGTTTTTTTCATGCTCATTTATTGTATTCAAATATTTTGTGGGGAGGTAGTACTGGTGCGGAAAGAGTTTTTTTATGGCAAAAAAGGCAATAAGAATCCTTTTTGGTTTAGGGTTTAGGGATAGTTGTAAGGCTTATTTTTCTACTCATAAATAATGACTGTACCTTGCATTTTCATTTTTCAAAATTTAATTTATGTAAAAGAGAATATTAATGACTTCCTCTGTTTTAATGGTATCCATAGTTATCAAACAAGAAATGTAAACAACTTAGTCCTGCCTATTCCTAGACTAGAAAAATATGCAAAGAGTCATAAATATTTACAAATAAAATTTTTTAACAAACTCCCTGAATCATGGAGATTATTAGATTTTAATCCATTTAAGAGGCAGGTTTCTAGTTGGCTGTCAAGTCGTGCATTTTACTCCATAAGAGAATTTTTAGAATTAATATTAGTGACAGTTAAATGTGGGTATTTTAAAATTTTTATGTAATGTAGTACTGTATTATATTAGTATTGGTGTTTGTGTTATTTATTGCACATAATATGTTATTGTTATATAATATGTGAACTAACAAAAAAATTACTATATTATTATTAGTATTGTTATTTGTATGTATCTTTAAATTAGCAAGCTGTGATATTTTATTGTTGGAACTGACGAAGCCTATTGTAATTTTGTATTACTTAATGGTCAATAAATATCTTGATTCGTAATTCTAAAGGTATGATTAAAATGCATCCAGATACTTTTTTAATTTGTTAATGTATTTTTATTATTTTTTATTCAGAAACAAATTTTAAACCTTTTTAAACTTTACCATTTCAATATTACAAAACAATACATTTTATAAGAAAGCAAAAAAACTTTTAGATTTTTATTAATTATATATTTAAATTGAAACATCACGCATTATTTATCTAACTTACTGGGAAACCACTCTAACATGTGGATTTTATTTAGACAGTACAGCCGGCTTTTATAGAAAATACCAATGTTCTTTTTATGTTTCATTCAAATTCAAATAAAATACTACAGCATAGCATTCTTTATCGTTTTACTAAAATATTATTTAATTGTTAAAAATAGTTAACAATTAATGTTGTTCTGCTAATAAATTAACAAATTAATTAACTTACTTAAAACTGACTATTCTGAAAACTACCTAATATAAACTAGTATTAAAGGAAACTTCTATATTGAAATCATAGATTTTATAATAAGTTCAAAATATATCATGATGAGTAAAATTTGTATTCCTGTAGCATTTTCAGAGTTCATGGTAATTTACAAAAAAATTCACACAAAAAACAGGTCAAAAATATTAATTTTTACTGTACTTACAGATAAGTGCTGATACAAATAAACTAAAACTGGATAAAATAATAAGCGGGTTTGCTATAAAAGTCATTGTAAAAATAAGGGAAAATCTTGGTTCAAATATTTTTACTTCCAATTATTTTTCAAAAATATACATATGCTTTCCATTTAGTCAAGCTGCATAAGAATCAATCCAGAATATTACAAAAATTCTCCAATTAGAAGAAGGATATTTCTCTCTACTTAGCTGACTTTCAATAGTACCATGCTTCAAAAGGAATTTGAAATGTTCTATTGATCTTAGTAAGATTCCAAGAAAAGTCAATGCTTTAATCATCTCACTAATATATCTTGTACTCATTTTTTAAACATTGATGTTCAACCACTAAATTTCTTGTAACATTTCCAAAATTATCAGTCGCTCTGTAATGGTTGACTATTCCTTTCAGCAAGTGAGCTTCTGGTCAGATGAGGACACCACCAACTCTCCAAGGATAGAGGATGATAGGATCTCGCTGTCTTCTCAGCTGCGCAAAACCAAGTCCATGGATGCTTCCTGTCTGGATGTGCGAGCAATGAATGATATCTCCAGCCCTACTCTGACACATCATTCACTTACCAGGTACATCCTACAAAATATTGCAATATTTATCCACCGAGTAGATTGTCATTGGTAATAATTAGTGATTACAAATTACATTCATTGTTTTATTTATTTTTTCTACAATTAAACAAAACTGATATGGATAACTTGCATACATGCTGTTAATTATTTCCTTCCCATTTTGTAAGGAGGGTGCTGAAGTTGAACTTGAAAATAAATATTTCTTCTGATTCTTGAATATCTCAAGATGTCCAAAGCGCAGGTTTTTGGAAGCGTATATATCAATGGTTCCTCAGTTATTTGATATAAATGACTAAAATGTTTATTTCTGAAATAATAAACATTTATTTGATTAAATTATTTCTTTCCCAGCATTATTCTTTGAGTGGCTAATTATTAAAAATGAAAAGTGCTTACACAAATATTTTAAGAATTTCATACTTGAAGGAATTACAGTGTATAATCACTTCAAGGATGTGAATGTAGGGTATTTTAATTCATAATTACTTTTTAATATCTATTAAAAGTTGATTAAATCAAATCATAAGAGTAATGTGACCTGAGTGTAGTTTATGAATTACAGCTGCAGTGGCTTAGGATATTCACAAAACTTTTTTATATTTAGAAATATTTTTTAACCATAATTTGGTGAATTAAAGAAATTTTACACTGTACGTCCAAAGATTTATCACAGTTAACGATATAAGATATTTAACAATTTAAAAAATTCTTATGTTCATCATGTCACATCAAATCAACAAAACTTGTGTTAACTTCAATTTTTTTAAATCTACGACTTACTTTGTTTATATATATATATAAATAACAGTATATAGTATTATTATATATAATAGTAACTAAAACCAGTTCGGTGAAACACAGAGCAAAAGAAATCTTTGTTAAATCTAGTCAATTTAACCAAAACTCAAAGTTTTGACACGCACTTTACAAATATCACACACACACACACACACACGTATATGATACTTAAAACAAAAAACAAGATATTGAGACACAATTGGTTTTAGCTGTCTTTCCTGTCCTGTATTTTAACTTTGACTTTGATGTTTAGCAGAAGAAGACACAGGCAAACTTTTTGAGTTTCTATTCTTCAGTTTCTTCATTGAACCTCTGGAAAATGACGACATATAAGTTATTGGTTTGCTATAATAATCAATATCAGTAAAATATTAAAGACAAAATTTTATGAAAAATCATTCCACATGTTGAATACCACTGATATAGATGCAAAATATCATTTAGCCATTATGAGCTTTTATATGTAATAACCTTGAAATTACTGTAAAATTAAGGATATTTCTATACCAGTAAATTACTCTTGTTTCTCTCCTTCAGGGCAAAATCTGATTTCAACCTGACAGCATCAAACCACTCTCTGGCTCCGGAACACAGGGAAAGTCCCTCTCCCAGGCCAAAGTCAATGGCAGTGGGAGAATCTAGTTGGGAAAATCCTCTTGCTCGGGCGATGTACGCTTATCTCTCCAGTGGAGAAAACCAGCTCAGCTTCTTGGAGGGGGACATCATCGCTCTAATGGGTCAGTTTTTAATCACTACTTGCTCTTTTTATATTTTGTACAAACAATGAAGGCAGCTACTATGACAAAAGCTCAGTGCTGACCATGCAATCTGCCTCTAGCCATTTCCTTTGATTGGACAGACTATAGACAAGTACATTTTACCAAGTGTTCACTACTTTGGCAGTCTACTATCATAACATTGTTAATAATTATACTACAATTCCTTATTTGGAAACTAATCTATTATGGAATTTCAGGAGAACGCAACAAGGGCTGGCAGTTTGGTGAGAATTTGCGTACACAATGCAGTGGTTGGTTTCCGCTTGCTTACACCGAGACTCTAATTGATGACACCGCAACGTAAGTTCTCAAAAAGTAATTTCTTTAAGATTATGAGTGGAGTTAATTTTTTTTTTATTTCATGGGAATATATAAGACTAGTCATGGTAAAAATGTAAAATGTTTACTTTAGGACATCACTGAGTATTAATATCATATTAATTACTCAGAATTAGTAAGAACTATCAACTGTTGGAAAACTTCATTACAAAGCAAAGTGCTTTGTAAGAAAATGTAGCAGAGCTTCAATTTCAGCTTGATATTGAAAATTCTTTTTACTGTAATTAGCCATATAGTCCAAAGTCTCTTCTATTTATTATAACTTAATCATTGTATTCATACAACTCACCAATTTCAATGTAACCCCACCAATCATGTTAAGGATGTGAGTGAGGTCATTGATAAGTATCACAGGATTTTCAATAAATGCTTATAATTCACCTTTAGTATTGTGTATGAAAGCAAAGTGGATAAAAAACTTGGTTGTTATCAGTAAAATATTTTAAAGTGATAAAATAGTGCTATGTCAGTTTATAATTTCACCTAAAGGGTCAGTGACACATAATCCATTCACACCTTTTAAATCTATACAACTAGTCTATTTATTACTACAAGTTTTTCCAAGGTTGTAAAAATTATTTAAAATAGCCTTTATTATTTTTGTAATGTGTTCCACCATAACTTGAATGTTAGAAATAAGAACAAGAGTGAAAGAAACAAGAAAAGTAATTATTGTTAGAAAGTCAACTTTTCTAATTTTTCAGGACCACGTCTTCACCGACCCATCGCCGTCAGGATTCCATCGCCACTACTCCAGGAGGATTCAGTCTGGGTTCACCAGGGGGCAGCAGCAGTGCTGGTAATAATCTCCCTCGCACCCCCCTCCAAGCCCCTGCCCCTGTCACTAGGTTTGGAGACACTCTTGCTTATAGACAGCCCCAGGTAGGCTTCTCATTTTCATCTTTCCACTTTTATTTTTTAGGTTCTGAAATTGACTTCATCGTACTGTATATAATTATTCCACCCTTGAGGGTATGTTATAGAACACGTACTTTGAAAACATTTAAAGTCCTTAGTGTGGATATTTTGTCTGAATTCATTATTTTGTTTAGTATTCTTGCACTTTTTGTGTGTTTGGTTTTTGCTGGATTTTGTGTAAACCTTTTTTTTAAATATTGTCCTTGCGAGACAACAATAATTTTTACTCTATATTAAGAGAAAAATGTTCATTCTAACCATTTTGCTCACTAATTATTTTTTTATTTATTTTTAAAACTGCTGTGATATTTTTACCATCTAATGTTTAAAGTACAAAAAAGTTTCAAAAAGTCAAATTTCTACATTTTATGCACTGATTTATTTTATTAAGTTCATAAGAATATGACCTCTGTAGTTAAATAAAATTATATTTTAAAAGATTTTTTTATCTGTAGTAGGTTTAAAGTTTTCATACTTTTTTCAGATTCGGGCGGGGACAGACTCTTCTTTTAGCGCAGGACCCCCAGGGGTTCCCGCCCCTGTGGTACCCGCCTCACGCCGCGCCCCACCACCCTTGCCTCCCCTTCCCCCTCATCCGCAAACTCTTCCTACACCTCGGCAACCCTCCGCAGCAAAGCGCCCACCTCCTGCCAACGCTTCCCTTCACAGCTCCAATGACAGTGGCTTCAGTAATGACCCTCCCCCAGCTCCAGAGGTGGACTATTCTGATGATGAAGCAGCAAGGTAATTATTATGAAATGAAAGGCATGCTGGCTGGGTATAGAAGAGGTTTGGTCATTGTTTTGAAAACAGTATCACTTAGGTGGTAGTAACTGATAGTAAGCTAATTTATAAGACATATTCTAATTAGCTAAACATTTGTTTGAAATTTGCAATGGAATATGCTGAACCAGATTACAGCACTAACGACAGTTGGCGATGTGAGATTCACCTTCAACTAACAACAGAAATAACAGGTTGAATCTGTTGTTTTAGGAATGTGATAGGGTGAAAGGTACTGTAAACAGAGTGTATTATGATCCCAAAGTTATCAGCTGAATAACTATCAACATTAGTTTAAGCAAATTATATCATTCATGGACAATGGAATTATATATGATGTACACTATCTAAAAATAATCTTCATATTTCAACTGTATGCACAAATTTATCCATAACTAGTGGTGCACTGATGTCACCATTACAAAGACATCAACAACACCACATTGTATAAATACTCGTATGCTCCTCTGTGAGTTCATGAATTAGGAGGGGGTACAGTTGTCAGAGCTCAGGTTATAAACCCTGGGGTTATGTTCCCTTTTTAGGTACTCTTTAGCTCCAATAGAATCACCCCTCTAAGACTGTAATTTTTATTTTAAATCTTAAATATTGTTACAGTTTCTTAAACATTACCTTTTTCGACTTAATGATATGTGCTGTAAATAAACACATTAACTTAATTAGCAATATACCTCAGAATCTTCATGTAAAGACTGAAAAGAAAATTATTCAATCATATTTCATGTACATTTTTCAATTATATTAGTTTTTGAACAAACAAGTGTTTTCCTGCAAATTATGTTATTATATTTCCCGATGAATTTAATTTAATTTATTTACAAAACAAATCACAGAAAGTGTTAACTAAATTTTGTATAACGTGTAACTGTAATCAATATAACACGTTTATAGCAATTATTAGTATTATAATGAGAGATAGACTATTTTCAGAAATGAATAATTAGAGAGAAATTATATATCATTAATCATTTCAGAGGTAAAGTCCTGCTTAGTTCAAAGTATTACAACAGTACTCAATAATAATTGTATTTGAAATATACAGTATTTAGAATACCATTAGTGTTAATTAAATTAGTATTTATTACTGTAAATGTATAATGTTTGGAGCATGTTGGATTAACTGGCTTATGTGGGGTTATTATAAATGATGTTTTTGTTGTGGGAAGTGTATGACACTGGTGATGGTTTTGATTAGTGCATCTCTAACGTTCAGTTAACTAACCGTGGTGGTGGAAACTGAGGTTTGACTAGATTACTGATGGTGTATTGATTCAACAGACGAACCACAATGATGAAAAACCAACGGAACACGCAGCAAAACGGCATTCAAAATGGGAAGAAAGAGCTGGCTTCAGTTCGGGGTTGGTTGAGTGAAGCAACCAATGATTGGTATTCCGATAAAAATAAAAAACCTACTTCGCACCGTCCTCTGAGGCAATCTTCTAGCGTCGGAGTGATCACAACTTTGGGCAGATCCAAGGAGACTCTGACTTCAGATAGCCCCAATGTCAAGCGAGAGACAAAAGAGATGACCTTGAAAGCAGTTGAAATACCTTATGAAAAAAAGGTAAAACGTACAAAGTCTCTCTGGAAATTCAGAAAAAGTGAAGATGTCCTTGAGGGAATGGCTCTGTGGAAGCACCGATCTCTAGTGGATGTCTCCAACATTTCGGCTAAAGATGGAACTCCTCTTCCGGCTAAGAAGAGTTTGTCATTGAGCAAGAGCCTGGATGACAGCCAGGACAACGAAGATGTCTCTGAGGAGACTATTGTCAATGGAGAACGGAAAGAGATGAACTCAACAAGACGAGGATCTCTGGAGACCTCAGAGAGTGATAACGAGGACAGCGAGTCTTGTATAGTGGTCGATGATCACCTGAAAGCTGCAAAGGTGGCACCACTGCTTCCAAGAACCAGGCTGATCCGGAGCAACACCAAACGAGCAGAACCAGAGACCAGGAAACCAGAGGAAATGCGGAGACCTCAACGGACTCTAGAGGGGAGATCTCAGCAGGTCAGCGATCTCCAGAGGCAGCAGTGGTTTGATCCATGGGACCACGAGTAATGGTAGGGTCATTGACTAATTGTTAATACTGATTATAGGTGAGTTTCATATTCTTTTTTGATGCATTGAAAGTATCAAAGCAAGGAATTATATTATCCTTCCTATGGAATAATATTTATCTATTATTAGATAACAGATTATTGAATTATCCTGTTTTTATGGCAAGTAAAAGTTTAATATTTTTCTGAATCTCTACTGTAGTTGGTAAAAACTGAATACACAAAATGAACGTAAGTAACTCTAGATTTTGATGTGCAAGATATTCAAATAGTCAACGGCTTCAA
This sequence comes from Homalodisca vitripennis, assembly GCF_021130785.1. NCBI lineage: Eukaryota > Metazoa > Arthropoda > Insecta > Hemiptera > Cicadellidae > Homalodisca > Homalodisca vitripennis. Next base: position 86,872,219 of record NC_060208.1, read on the forward strand.
CTCTTTCACTTTAGATGATGATGAATTTAATCCTGCTATTAATAATTGCCAATAAATTTTGCTTGTTATTTCAACTCAATAATCAAATCATGTTTCACTTGGACATTTTATTTGAATTTGTAAGCCTGAGTGAGATAATATTGTGGATTTTTATAAAATGTAATCCAAAATAAAGATGTTGAAGAAAAGTCATAATAATATTGAACTCAAATATACTTTTGACTACGGGTTTTTATTTCACTACAATGGTAATAGATTTAATAAATATAAAAATTATTATTATTCTTGTATAGATAATAAGATAGAGGCATATTATCTTTTTACTACTGAACTAAAGTCAGGTCAAAATCTATTGTATGCTCCAACATATAAAAAATATCCCACCACTGAAATGCAAAGGAGTAGTGGTTTCATTATTGATATTAACATTTGTATTCTTTAGAACAATTTGTGTCCTCATGTAATCTATTTACAAGAAGATCATAAGATCTATGTATGAGCACATCTTATGATATACTTATGAGCAAATCACTTGACTTATGAACAAATCCTGCAAATACAGTCCCATCAGGCAAAACACAAAATACAGTTTAGCAGACTAAACATCATGCGTAATGACGATAATTGTGTTAACATCCTCATACAATAAGCAGATAATACATTTTGTTTACTTAACTACACAACACAGACTACAGTAAATAAAATTCATGAAGTTCACTTCACTACATTTCAAGAGGAAATTTAAAAGCTATACAGACTTATCAGAGAACTGGTAGTTAAGTACCGACCGGTACGGTTGGATTTGTTCATCGGTTCCCATCCATACATATGCTATGTTTTGTCTAACTCGGCTTTTAAAATCTGTTCCAGGGGCAATGTTTTCGCAACTGTGAAACTCCGCAAGACCAAAACCAATGATAGATCGGCGCCAATAATTCTTTGAACGAGGCTTTAAGTAGACAATGGTGATGTTACTTCGGACACAGTTATGGCTGGACAGTCAGTGAGAGAACTTGAGTTGCCTTAATTTGGAAATCGGAAGACAAGTTTGTAAATGAGATTTTGTATTTTGCTAGGTTAGTTGAAAGAGGAGTTTCTTTATTTTTAATATTGCTAGTTACAAAAGTGTACAATCTGCAAAGACGATTTTCCTGTTGGGAGCGTGCAATTGAGTGTATGTAAACTGTAAAGCATTGCTTGTTGTAGAAATAGTGTATTTTGTAAAAATATTTTCAGAAAAAAATGAATGTATAATTTTTTGGAAAGCCAACTAAAGTAAATGTAGGTTTGTAAGGAGAGTAATAAAATAGAATTGTTAACATTTCTCAAGATATTTGGATTTTTGTATTGAATAAAAATCACATTTATATTTTTAAGTCTCATTGTATATTATTGTAAAAGTAGAATGTTGAATACTTGAATGAAATCATGGTTTCCAAGATATTATTACCTGTATATTCGAGAAATGTTGTGTAGTTTTAATTTCAAATATGGTGGAGTAATTTTGTGTCATAATTGTAGCTGTAGTTTTAGCTGTTATGTTTGTATTATAAGCAATCTGTTTGCAACAGGAAGCATCAAATAAAAATCATGCAGTGCATTTTGTTGAAACTCATTCGCTTTCTCTGAGTGTTGTTTCATAGTAAAGAGGGAATTAATAACACCCTTGTTTTAAAATAATTTTTATTTATCATTAAATTTTAATATCTTTTTTTAAGAAATGCTGGTTTTTATATAGATGCTTTCTGTGCTTCTTCTACGATTTCTCATGCCGTTTGCGGACGGTATATTAGTCACACTAACTTGCTCATTATATCATACATTCCTTAGTATATAATGTATATTGTATATATTCCATGCAGGTCTACAACTCCTGTATTAATATGTAATTTATATTTTTTTAACATACTAACTTGTACATTAACCATAGTAACATTAATGGATATATTTGTTAACCCATATGTGTACGAGTATGCCGAGTATGCCAATTTATTCCGTCCTTATTGGTTACTTAAATAACTGCCATTTTGATGTCCGGATTATTTTGGTAGTATTAATTTTGTATAAAAAGATCATTGGTCATTTTTTAATATTTGTGATTTTAAAATTACATTTTTATAAAATGACAATGGTTTGTTTTAATCTTTGTATCAGTATTATTTGTTAACTTATTAAAAAAACTAATTGTACCTTTTTATGGTAAATCTTAATTAGTTTTTATCTAGAGTATACTGTAATTTTCCAGAAATTTCTTTTCCTGTTTATAAAGTAACATAACATTTTTTCCATACTTTGAAATAATAATTCAGAATAAATTTTATTCCTAACAATGTGCCTTTTGATTTGTTTTGGAGAAAGTTTATTTTATTAAAGCCGATATAAAGTTATTTAATCATATTTTTCAAAGAATGTAATAGAAACCCATTGTGTCTACCAACTCTTTACAATCCCTGCTGAATTCCATTAGCCACACCAAAAATATCACATGGAAGTTTCAAAATTCTTTGGTAAAATATTATGTATTTCTAATGGTGTACAATAATTGAGTTAAGTTTTTAACATAACTTGATTAGAGTAAGATGTACATTTACTAGAGTAGAGGTAGGTGATTTGACCCGTTAAATGTTGAAATGTATCAAATTATTGTTGTGTTTTTATAATTACGGTGTAGGGTTTATTATTAGAGAAGAGCATAATTTTTTATTTTGAATCAAATATTACTTTTAGCTTTGTTATATTGTTTACCCAAAAAGTTATTATGTGCTAATGAAAAATAAACATAGATTGTTATCCAAATGTTGTTATTTTATTTTCCCTTTGAGATCCTGTGTCGAAAGTTCAAATAAAAATTACATTTTAACATGGTTGAAATGTAACTAAACCATGGTTGAATGGTTTATTGCATATACTGAATAAAGTGCCCCTTATTGATTGTATTGATAGTTTATAACAATAAAGCAAGAGCAAGATACATTATGTAGCATGTACATAAGAATAAGATTGCCCAATCATATTAATTTTTATCCAATTAATTAACTAGGTGTTGTTCGAGGTCATATGGCTGACACAGATGTTTGAAGGGTGCTCACCCGCTACAAGTGTTTTACTTTTTATATAAGCATAATTTATTTTGTTTGTTACTTGAGGTTAGAATCGAGGACAGACGATACCAAAACGACATTCTGATATCTCTTTGATATATTAGAGACGACCACACAGTTCTCTTGAAATACATAAAAACTGCTGTGCACAAGGCTTTGTCTTATGTTCACTATTTCTGGAGGCAGTTCTCGTTTATTTTGCTTTAGAATCCCTACAATAGTCAAGTTATTTTTAGTTTCCAACTCATTAACTGTGTTATTTCCTCTAAAACCTAAATCATTACTTACTTGAATACTGCATCTTTGACCAGACTAGCTGGATAAATTGCGTCATTGGACTTAAAATTAATAAATACTATTTAAAATAAAACTCTAGGCAAGATGGTGGTACTACACCGCAGGCAGGAGATTTGAATCCATTGCTCCACTTAAACAGCAAAAAAACTCATCAAGAGAGTAAAATGCTTTGGAGAGTTACCATAATTTAATTTTAACTTCAAATGCATTTTTCTCCAAACATTGAACGGATTCAGGGAGTTTGTTAAACATCCTGAGTGCCAGCACTGGAAAATAGTCTCTTGTCTTACTAAGCCGGCAGTAGAGTAAGTCCCTATTATTTAAACCACGAAGATTGTAAGAGTGTATGTCCGCTCTAGATTGGAAAGAGTCTAAGTTCTCTCTTATATAAACCAGGCTCTGAAGAATATATTGGCTGAAAACAGTCTGGATCCCAAGTCTCTGACACATTGGAGCACAGTTATCCCGATAACCAGCAGATGAAATTATACGGAGAACTTTCTTCTGAAGGAGAAGCACAGCCCGCCGCGTGACCCCAGAGCAACAGTCCATATCTAATGTGACTATGAAACAAGGCATGGTAGATCGTGACCAAATGTGCCTCAGATAGCATGTTTCTAAGTCTTCTGAAGAGGAAGGTTATTCTCTCCAGCTTGTTGCAAACATTGTTGATGTGGCCACTCCACATCAGCCTTGTATCAAGAGTAAAGCCTTTTATCTTTACATTAACTTCGGTATCTACATTCCGTTTCAGGCTGCATATCATACATTGGGTTTTTTTTTATTAAGGCCAAGCTTGTTTGTAGAGAACCATTCCACTGCCTCAACATTCACAAGACTGATGGATCCTTCTGGTGTTTTACTCCTGCAAAAAAAAGTAGTCATCTGCAAATAGCAGGACATCCCCTCTCAGACCTAGATCATTTATTAGGATGAGAAAAAGTAATGGTCCTAATATTGAGCCTTATGGAACACCATGCTTCATAGGTAGATGTGAAGATGTTACTCCTCCCACTGTGAGAACCTGCAGTCTATTCTGGAGGTAGGATTTTAGCATAAGATGTACCCTGCCACTGATTCCACATCTGCCCAGGTTGTTTAATAGGAGCTCATGAGAGACACAGTCAAAAGCCTTTGTTAGATCAGCCAGTTAAAAAGGCAACATATTTTCAAATTGATTATAACGTTCCTACCTTCCCCAGTCAATAAAATGGATCGGCATATTCTCTGGTTGGGCTTATGAATATTCCAACTAATTATGTCACATCCATATAGTAAGAATGATGACAATGTTTATGACATCAACTTCAGACTCGTAAGTCAGATTTTCACCTACGACTAAAAAATTTCTTATATTTCTGATATAAGCTATTAAACAATACATTGTCACTCATAGTACCAAACACAAAATATAATGTTGATAATCGACTGGTGAGCACTTCGTCCACTGCCATGTAGTAGACTATATAAAACAAAGGTACTGCGCAGACTAAAGGTCAAATATCCACGTGGCTGATGATCCTCAACACTCACGACATTCATGATGACAGCTACTTGTGATTACTGGTCAACATCTCGTTACCATCGAATTTAAGTGAGAAACGTTTTCCCAAGTGCTCATCCCTAGGTTATAAAGAGAAATAAAACATAATTTGTAGTTTAAATTGTGTTTCCAGAAATAAAGAGTCAAAGGTTTTAAATACCAAATGGCAGCATTTTATATTACTTAATCCTTACTAAACGCTTATATGTCAATAAACTTATATTATCAAAATCAAATCACAGTTAAAAGAAATCAAATGATAATTTAGATTAAATTCCAGTTCAGCTAATTACTATAGGATAATCTATGCAAATACATGGGGTCCCGCTAATCCGACTAATTGGGGCCAAACCCAGTTAGGATTACGTGATTGTTTGGATTAGCTAGAATGACAGACAAACATGGTTTTAAGCATGAGAATGGGTTTATTTTGTTATAAAATTATCTAGTCAAAACACGTTTTCTGATTGTTGTACTGTATTTCATGTAACAAATGTGTTGAACTGCAAGTACTAAGCACAGTTGGAATCTTACAGTACACCTCAGTTTATTTTTGTAGTGCACATTGGACATGTCCACGCGATAAGGACCAGACTATACTCTCCTTCCTCTAGCACACCAAAAGTACACACACTGACTTATAGCTACACAGCTGTACATTGCACCATATTCTACAGTGATCGGCAGTGTATCGTCTGTTTTCTCAGCGCAAACGTCTGTTCCACTGTTATGGCAAGTAAGCAAAAGCATATCACTGTTACAAGATAAGCTAGACACCATTTGAGCTGTCACTAAAAAATCAATGAATACTGAGGAGGAAGTGACGACAAAAACTTATGTGATAAAGGATAGTTGATCCCACACGCCGACGGTGCAGTAGGGCTCGACCTAGATCAACAAGCTACTGCTACACTTGTCGATATGTTTATGACACGATGGTGATACTACGCTTCATCCAAGAGACTCTCTTCACCGCGACAAAAGGCAATTACTGAATTCATGCCTTTTGACAATTAATATTGTACTTGACAATAATGTCAGTACTGAATTCACTTTTTGTTTGATTTAATTTCTTAATTTAACTCATACGTATTTAATGTAAGACCGTACGCAGTTTGTCTTAATAAAATACTGTATGCATATTTAATGAAAGTTTTTTTCAATACCCATTTTCATTTTATAGGTAATTAGTTACTGTAACTGTGCATTACCATTATAAATAAATATAAGAATTTCCTCTTGGACCTGTTTGGATTAGCAGGACTCCACTGCACTCTAGAATGAAATGTTCAAGATATTAGTATGTAAAGAGAATTTAATTTAGGATGATATACAAGAGAAAATATCTAACACTGAACCACATCTGAGCATTCTGAGATGAGAGTATAGTCTTAGAGAAGAAACATGAAACAGTTTACAATTATCCAACAATGAGATATGAAACAATTCCCATGAGGATGTTGGTACTTCTTATCCAGTTCACTAGTGTAACTCTTACGGAAATAGTCCAATGACATTTTTAAGCAGTGTTGTCATATCGCTGATGACCACCAGCTGTTCCCACTATTACATGTCTGTCGTTACAAATTGTTTCCTCAATTTAAAAGCTGTCTGGACAGATGAATGAAATAAAAATTGTACTTAAATTTGTTTACAGTAACAACCGATCATGTTTGTTTATTGCAACAGATGTAGATGGATTAGTAATTTTCTAAATAAGTAAAACTGTCAACAGTAAGTAAGTCAAAAGTAAAACCAACAACCTTGGAGTATACATTGATCCACAGTCAGAATTCTTTTATGCGACTTCTTAATCAGTTAATACTGATTAGAATACTGTATTGTGGATAGAGAAAGAGAATACAAAGGAAGAACAACTTATTAATTTAGATTTTTTCAATATTAATTATATATAAATTTAATTTCATGTTATTTTTTAAATTAGAGACATTATCATACACAAATTGACCTATGCCTCAACGACATAGGAAAAAGATGGATTACGGAAAATATAGCCAAGACAGTAACCAAAATGATCACCCAGAGGGACACAGCTTGACTGACAAGCAGATGAGAGAATCCAGTAACACAGTATCATTTCCAAGTAACAATACACACCAGCCAGCCACTGCCACTCCATCTTTACTCATTATTGCTGCAAAATGTCAATTGGGACTACTAAGTAATAATTTTACTCAGTCTTTATTTTATTTACATTTAGATCTAACAGCCTACCTCAGTGCTGTTCTATATTAAAAGTATTTTGTACTTACTCACTTATCTGTTTTAAATAATTTTTCTTATGATATTGCTACAATAAATGAGCACTCACTATAAAAGGAAGATTTTTGTGTACTCCAATTAGTTTTAGCATTGCTAGTGCATTTTCAAAGAAATTCTTTAACCAGAGGTGGTAGTGTATAATATCCTAATGTGAAAGTTTCAATATGGAAAAGTTATGTATCATCTGGATTTTCAAAATATTAATGATAATTTTATGACATGCCAATGATAATGTAGCCACATTGTATCATGCACTAAAATAAGTTTTACCTACAGAGAATCTTTTTTAATTTTTTAAATATGAATTATGAATGTTTTTATCTATATAAGTATAGCAAATTTTAACGTAAATTTTAAACAAATGTTTTCTGATAGTGAAGCCATTCTAAATTTACTACATACCTTTTTATGTTTTGCACATTATTTAAGGACAATATAAAATACAATTAGTCAAGCCCCATATTTTTGAGCACATAGACGTTTTTGCACAATTTCTAAAATCTGCAAGCTATACAGAAGGGTAAAGATGTAATCATTTTGATAAACATTTTAGATATTTAAGTACATCAATTTTACAGTTAAAAAAAGTTACAGTTAAAATCCGAGTTTGACTGGATACAACTTTTTACGTTTTTGAATACAGACCAACTAAAATATCTTCTAGAATTTTTGCTTTAAAATATGTAATTTTTAAGACAATACAAACAAAATACTTCTCCCTAATACAGTCACATACAGGCTATGGTGTTGCTGTCTATGGGGCTACTACTAAAACATTATATAAAACTTTCAAAGCACAATAAAAAGCAATTCGTATTATGCTCAAACTTAAGTGGATGACTCAGTGACAGATGCTTTTGGTGCTCTTGTTACCATGACTATATTTATCAAACTATATTACATTTCAGGGCAACCACAGAATCTACTACAGAACTCAACACAAATCATTATCATCATTATCATCATTATAACACTCAAAATCGTTCCCTGTTTATAACAAAAAGACCAGATTTAGAATTTTATAAAAAATCAACCTATGTTAGACAATATTTTTAATTAAAATAATCAAACACTAACAAAAAAGAAGATAATGTAAATATTTAAAAAATAAACTAAACAAGTATCTTACAAGTCACCCTTTTTATAGCACTGATTATTTTGTATGTGCACAGTTAAATTAAGATGTGCGCTTAGTCCTGTTTCAACTCCTTACCTAGTATAAAAAATAGTAATAATCATGTAATTAATCATGTATCATGTAATAATGTATCTAATCATGTAATAATATTAGTTTATATTGACACCATTCCTGTGCAAATGTATACAAATTGGAATAAAGATATTTTTGATGTATAAAAATTAAGCTGAAATTTAAAAGTTCCACTTATTCATATCACAGTAATAGAAAAAATTGTATTTTAATCAATTCCCTAAGACTACTTTAATTATGTTTAACATGTTCACTGTTGTATAGTAATTTAACCCTAAATGCGGCAATGTTAAAACTTCCCGAGACCAGCTATTTTTGGGCCATTTTGCAGAAGTATTTGTTTATAATTATAAAATCTAATTTTTTACCTCAACCTATTAGTAGTTTATATTACTTCATTAAGCAGAAAATTGAGTTTATATTGTAAATACATATATTAATTATAATAGATTATATGAGCACATTAAATAACCCATAAACAGGAAAACGAAAAAATTTTGTTTTTAAAAGAAAACCAAAATCTTTAAAACAGATACAGGATTATCAAAATCAAGTGCTTAGCAAAAATAGAAATGTATTTATAAATTTAATTCTCTGTACAGAAATCTAAAAATTTTTCTATTACTCTAAAGTACAAATAAGTTACAGAGTAAAACAAAAATGTATGTGAAGTTTCAAAAATATAACATTTATATATAAAAAACGTCTGAAAACACACATACACACACACACACACACTCATATATATATATATATATATATATATATATATATAAATAAATTTTTAAGCTACTGTTTTATAAATCTAAATTTAAACGTTTTATCTTGTTAACTCGTAATAGATTGTTTGAACTAATTACTGTAAATTACCGTACAAAATTAATAATCTAAACATCAATATAACAGAAGCTCCTATTGACAATGTCATTCAGAATTAAGAACACTTTTTAAAGTATTATAGTTATCAGTGTAACGCTTCAGTAACTCAATTGCAGAGCAGCTAATTTAATTATAATTCTGGAATGGTACATAAAAAATTCAGGTACTTGTAGTGTTCATGGTTAAATTTAAGCATTTATCTGATAACAACTTGTGATAAGCAATACCCAGTGAATAACAATCTGCTACCTGTGCACTTGAACTTCTGCAAGTGAGCTTCCACATAATTAATGGTAAATAGTTAGAGAAATTAATAGTAAAAACACAAATATTTATTTTGGATAACAAACTAATAATATGTTCTTTATATTCAGAATACAACTCATAATAAATCTTCATAGGATGTATTTTTGTACACAAGAAATCTAATAACGGTTACCCGAGTTAATTATGACATGGCCATTTCGAATTCCTATTCAGAGCACACAGAATGGCGGAACAATCTTCACAGCACCACTACCAGACTCTACTGAATATAGTAGCACATCCCTACTAAGATAGTGTCTACATCCATTCATCCAACAAAAAGATGTTAAAAGGGTTATTTCTTTCCCAACGATCATCGTCATAGTGTATAGGTCAGGAAATGAAAAACATTCAATTTAAAATATATAAATACTTGTTTTATTATCAATATTTTAATAGTTATTAGTAGGATGAACAATTTACAAGAGCGACAAAGTCTTTATGTGCAGAAAAGTATACAATAAAATAATGGCTAACATAACTGTAAAAATATAATATATATATATAACCTATCACAGACACGATCCAAAAACATAAAAGTATACATAAAGAGTAATCTGATTTTTGGGAACTTCATTAAAATTACATAAACATAAAATTTGTTGCTTGTGTAAATTAACACAGTAAGAACAAAATCAGTTTAAAATTCTATTATGCATAATATACAAAACGAAAAATTAATTAATTAATTTCCTATTTTCAACATTACCTCTGTTTTCATTGCATTCAGTCTACAATATGATTTCAAAATATAATAAGAAATTTTAGCTATTAATCTTTTTAAGAATAATGGTAGACAAATATGAGCCCAAACTCAATCTAAAAGCTGACATTTTATTTATTAAAATGATAAAACATTATAAATTTGTGTTATATTTTGAATACATGCATAATTACAATGTGCTATTATTATGCTTTAATTATTTTTTAAATATTAGTATAGATCTGCTGTGTACCAAACATTTTGGCTTGGTTTGGTACAACAAAAGAAAATCTATCGGTTCGGGACAATGGTTTTGCTTGCACAAGGTCGGTTCGGTCCACTATAGTTAAAAGATTAAAAATTTAGTGCTACAGCTTATGTCCGATCTCTTAAAAGTGAGTCATCATGAACCAGGTTTACACAATCCATCACTCTCTTCACACTTTGTAAGGGATCATATTATACATAATCATAATATATCAAAATCAATATTATCACAGTTCAAAACGTACTACGCTAAATAACAAAACCATAAACAAACACGACTAAACACTAAAGAATACTAACCGCTGAACATAAACCTGCTGAACTGAATGATTTGCTGTTTTGCTCAGATACATTAGTTGAAAACAGTTCACCAATCCACGGACATTCAAAGTACATTAATCAACACATTGAGGATTTTACAATAAGAAGATTTTAGCAGCCAGTGCCATTATTTAATTATAGCAATTTTAAGAACTTAATGGAATTAACTTTCGCAATCTCTGCACTTTCAAACAAAAATAAATCATTAAATTTTTCACATTAACGGTTACTTTTAACTTTTTTATTATTTTCATGTGTAAGGCAAAAATAATATAAAAGCACACCAACTCAAGTTAATGTGAATTACTTGTAGTTTGCTTGTATTACACTGGCACAAATCCTCTAAGATATTGATATCCTCTTTTTAAATTTCGGCAGACAATCTTATCAGATGATTTATGTGTAGTTTGTTGTGCAAACCAAAAATATTTAACCAGCACTTATGGATCAATTTTGATGTTTGTATATTGCTAGAATTACTGATGTAATCATTATAATTAGATCAAATAATAAAAAATTTAATTCTTACAACAAATTAAGCCTGATCAGCTCTATTTTAAATGATAGTGAGGATATTTAACAGTAAATTATACAAAAAGTTAATATAACATTGCCATTGAAATAAATGTAAAATCATACATAAACTACATTGTTTTGAGCATTAAATGAAGAGCAAAGTAGTTTATTGGAATTTAAGCATTGGATGTTAAATGGTGATTATTTTGTATTCATTTAAATTGATTTGTTTGAAAATCTAGTTGAATAGTTTTGTACTAAAAATCGAACCATACCAACCCAAAAGCATTTGTTATATGCAGATCTATATAAAGGTCATTTAAATTTTTTTTTATAAATTTTTTACAGAACCACATATAACTTTATTACACTGAACATTTTATGCATTTAATTGTTTAATAATACCAATTTTCATAATTCCACCACAAATACATTAAATCTACCATTTTCAGATTATTTAAGTATAAAACGGATCCAGCATTAAAACAGAAAGATTTTAATAAATCTTCTCCATATAGCAAAAGAATTTTCATTATTTGTTTTATACTGATGTTATGTGTTAGATTAGAAAAATTACTTTCATAATTATAAATATTACTTTTCTTAAAATCTTTACTTAAAGACATCTTGAGTATGTAAAAATTCCATTATGTTGCATATTTAACAGGATATCATTGTGTTAGTAGACCATGATACACAACATTGTGGGGTTATTCAATCAGATTGTCAATAATTGTTATGTGTTTAGAATATTTTATTTAACAGACTTTCTCAGGAAGAACATATTTTCTCCCACAAAAGTAATGTCCTCCCTTAAATTTATTAAAGATCTCTTAGATGGTCAACACTGCATTTTCTTCACTTATGGCACCACAAACACTGGGAAAACCTTCATAATATGGGCATATTCTCCTATACTCTATCAACATACTACTAAGGGAAAGGTCGGAAAGGTACCACAATGTCAGACTTAGATTACACATATTCAATTCTGCTTGGGAAGTGACTACACTTACGGAGGATTTAAGCTTCAATCAGAATTTGTTAACTCAAGAGTCACAATAAAAAAAAAACAGTCCACTTTAAGTCATCTTTTTAAGATAAAACAACTGTGTATACTATCATCAAATAAACTATTGGTGATACTCTTCCGGGACATACAAGGACAATTATAACCAATAACATGTCTATTGTGCAACATGATCTCGAGCCCAAGGACAGGTTCTTTCTGTGATTCAGCTTAGCGGATCACAGCTGGATTGTAACAATTTTGTTAAGTATGTTTAATCTTTTAAAGTTTACTTTATAGTCTGTAAGACTTTATAATTATTCATACAATTTAGCAGTATACATTAGCACAGCTAACTCAAAATATACAAATGCTTATTTTCAAACAAAGTTATACATAGGTCCTCATGAAACTGAAACCAGCCGTACAAATATAAGTACTTCTATAATAACATGAAAAGAACATACTTAAAGCAAAAATTCATTAAATAAGAAATTAACTGTCAGTATTAGTCAGTTTAAATGATTTAAGAATTTATAAACAAATCCAGAATCACTTTTTTTAAACACTAACTTAATTTCAGAATAAATTTGGAATAAAATGTCTAGCAATTGACTTTATAAATACAGACAATATATTGTAAATATACTACAATAATTAATTCACAATTATAATTTTAGTCCCATTAACTACAATAAAACTACATCTATAAATAATAAAATCTTGGATGATCTCAAATTTTGCCTGTATCTACTTAGGAAATAAAACTCAATGATTACAGTTACAATATGGTCTTATTAACCCTTTTAGGGACCAACATAACTATTACAACCAATAAACTTGTTTACCTTTATATGATATAGAACTGAAAAACTGCATATCTTTTAATGATTAGTTTTAAAAGTTTCAGGAAAACCTATTAGCTTTCACAATAACATGTGATATCTGTTTTGAAAACTTATTTTGTTTAAACTGTTGTGAATATTAAAACAAACACAAAATAATTTTGTTCAAAAAATATTTTACCAAAACAACATCTGAGAAGTCAGTCATATAAAATATGTCTTATTACTTTCATTACTTCATTGTTTAAGAGAGGAAATATAATTAAAAAGAATAGCATCATAATAGCATTATAACATAAATTTTGACTATCAGAAATTTAAAAAATTACTGGCAGTAAACTGCTGTCTGTCCTAAAAGGGTTAAAATTTAATTATTTTAATGTAATTTTGCTAAACGTTAATAGCATAATTTTGAGATTGATTTCTTATATAATGACTTAAAACAATGAATGTTATACACATTTTCTTTGTGAAGTAATTTAACTAACTTGAAAATATTTGGTAGAAACTATCAAAACCTCTTTTGTATGAAAAAATCTTAACACTAAATAACAAGAAATGGAGAATAAAACAAAAATAGTGTAAAAAATTAAATATTTACATTACATTTAAGTTGACTTTCATTATAACAAATAACTACTTAATTTTAGATTTCACAAGATCATATTTTCTTTCTGAAAAATACCATCTTCTCATTACATTTTTTCATACAGCAATATTGAATATTATGATTGAAAAACATGATTACAAAATAAACATTAATATACATATCACTAAAAATACAATACAATAAAAAAAAACCACTAAAATGTACTTGGTACCAGTAGTAAAACCTATGTTTTCCAAATATTGTTACAGTATGATAAGTTAGTATCGGAGCACTCCAGTGCTATTGTCTAGTCTTTTGTAGTTCACTCTGTAAAAATAAAACAAAAATTAATAATTTATTATTAAAATATTGCCAAGCCAAGGAAGAAAAAAGAATATCACTACAAATTACTATGGCTAAACCTATACATCACTAAGACTATATTTAGATCTTCTAATTACTAAAACTTAGGCTCAGTGTTCTAGTAACTAACCTCAATGAAACTACTCACCAAATCTTACAAGTCAGCTGTATTGCAAGGACTATGTAACTATGCAATAATCCTAACTAACAAGGACTGTCATTTTGGACTAAAGAACAATAATAAACATTAAACTTCTCTCACTACTTGTTTTTGGACACAAAATGTTTGCAATAAACTTACGGCGTATATCTATCAAAGTTTTGTCTATAAACTAGCAATAACATTGAAAAACTAAAAAGCACTTGATGAATATAAACGGTACCTTTAAAATAAGACAATACTCCAGAACCAAAAATAAAGGCATACTATTAATTGCACTTAAGGGATAGAAATAAAGACAGTTTCCCATAAGCCAGCCTTTAAGGGGCCTATCCAAATAAATTTATGAAGTAGATCAGTATGGAGGCTGTAACATAGTGTATACTTTCATATCAAAATGTTTAGACACCCGAGTTTGAAAATGAATTACCAATGAAACTAATCTGTAGAGCTTCAATAACAGGATCCACATATAACAGAACACATATAAAGTAAAATTTACAAAAATAGCGTTCAGTTTTTATGTTCGAAATATTATAAGAATGAAAAAGAAATCTGGTTTGTAGTACTTTTAAATCTAATTGCAACTTTAAACATTTATAATTCAGAAACTTGAGATCCGATTAAGCTACATTTTCAAAAAAGACAGGTAAAAGAGTACTGTTTTTGAGTGTGCAGTTTTAGAATTATATAAAAAAAATGTTGTCATTAAATTACCAGTCCTGATCAGGCAGTTTAAACAATTCCGCATGGTGATGCTGGTAATTGATACATATTTTATTACTATAAAATAATGTATAAATGCAGAAATAAACAAACTAAATTTTATTATAACTCCCATTAGTCTAGCTCCACTGATTATCCAAACTCGGGAATCCAAACTTTTTTATCTGAGATTAGTTTCATCCATTGGCTTACTTGTAGCTTAACTAATGGCCTGCCATATTTGTATGGTTTTTTAAATCATAACTGTTTGAGCTGTTGTTGTCTTTTTGTAACTTTAGTTTTTTTTTAGAAAAATACTGAGCTAAAGAAAATTTTATAAACATTTTTACAACATTTCAGGGGGTTTTTACAATAATAATTCAAAATGAAACAACTTTTATGACCAAATTGAATGTATCTTTGACTGGAGAGTGAATTTGTCCCATTCCACCTCCTGCATTGGAGAACATGATGTCAATTTCCAGATGTGACAACGGTCCTGATGGTTCTGATTGTATGGCTCAATTAATTAAAATCTAACTACAATCTTCCTGTAGCAGGTTTGGTGGATATCTGTGTGTAAACAAAACCAGATATGGGATCCAATAGATTTCAGCTTTAAGACCAATTTAAACCGAGGAAATGTCATAAAATTGGGGCATCACCAAGAGACAACCACGGTTATGACTCTTTTGCCTTTTAAAAGTCAGCCTTCTCTATTATAACCTAAGAATACAAATTGAGTTACCCACAACTTAAAAACTGTTCTAACCAAAAACTTTGTTCAGGTTAAATACCTACACACTATGATGAGTTGTGGTAAATGATTAGCGAATGCCACAGTATTATTCTTTCCTCAGTACAAATTATAGGTAATGAGCTTAATTTAAAGTAATTATCTGCTAACTGAGCATTAGATTGAAATATGTTCTACAAAATATTATTTTTCAAGAGTTAATCATGTTTTATTTATAAAAAATAGTATTGACATGAAATAGAGGCTAAAATTACATGACTAAACCACACCTTCAATACTAAATTCAAAACGTGAAAGTGCACAGTTTCTATATATAAAAACACACAAACACATAGTAACAATTATTTACACAAAAAATGAGTACTTTTTCCTAATCTCAAGTGTTCCAAAAGAAGTCTCTGATAGTAAAAGATAATCTGCCAAATTTATTTTCAGCTATGGAAATCACTTGACAAAAATCTAGGGAATAATGAGGATGATCATAGAAATCTTGACTTTTTGAAGACCACACTGCTATCTATTATTGCTAATAGACATTATTTACAACTCATCCTGTACTAACTATTAAAAACTGAAGGTCTTCAGTAAAAACATTGTGTAAAGACGACTGGTGAATTTCAATACTTGTTGGCAATAATTCATGATTTCATCGAGTGTAACTCACTTTTCATCATAAGTAACCGATCCCACAGTAGCAATGACCAAGTGGCAATAGCAAGTCAGCAGTGGGAGGTCCCACCATAATATATGTATTTTTTAAGAAGACACATTAACACATTAAGAAAATTGGGGAGGGGTACCCAAATCCTTAGTGCCGCCACTGTCAATAACAACAGACTAGTGATACGTTTGTGGTCAGCCACTATGTTTCTTAGTGATAAAAAACAGTAGTAATATGTATTTCACAATCCCAGAACACAATGGAATCTCCCATAAAAATGTAGACGAAAAAGGACTGAAAGTTGAGCAGTGCAAGATCATATGGCCGGCTGAGTCTGATGTTACCACACAACAATTAAAATTCCCTACCCGTAAAGAGATTCTGTATCATAGAAGCTTATGAGGTACACAACAGGGAAGTTTACTTTTGGGTACCATATATCTGAATATATTTATACTATCTGACAGAATGTTATATTCAAAGAAAACCAGAATCTGAATGTATAATAATTTTTCAATGATTTTAAATAGGTGGACAGAACAATTAGTGGCCATTAATCTTCCATCTTACCATGGTTTCTTCAATTAAAATATTATGACAAGTAATTTGAGGTTTTTAATTAATTTCCAAGTTTCAAACAACTCATTCAGTATAAAATACAAATTTTTTCAATTAGAAGAATTTCACATTTACTACTGCAAAACTTTAAGAGATTGTATTTTTTTAATATTTTATAAAAAGATTACTATATAATTTGCCTTTAATTGCAAAGGTCTCATTTTTAAACAATGACACTATTTCTGTTTTTATACATTGTGCAGCATATCCTAAAAACTATATATCACACAACTTTTGTCTGTGCAAACTTTCCCACAGGTGCTTGTATAACCCTTATGTGCCAATGTGGGATAAAATGGTGCAAACAAACTTTGTGTAAAGATAAATATAAAAGATATATCTTGATATTTCAATTGTCACCACAAATGTTTGTAAACATAATGATAACATGAATACACTACCCTTATAGTCCCTAGAATATTATTTGAATTCTTTTTGTTTTTAAAGGAAGTATCAAATGAATCAAGTAACACAAAAGAAGTTTTATTACTTTTAAAAATTAGATAATAAAATTAAACACTAAATAATATACAAAGAATAAATTTCAAAACAATTCTGGTTAAGATATTCAAAAAGTTTAATCATACTCATTCTGAATACACAGCACTGGTGACATTGATAGAGCAGTTAAATACTTCGAGAAACAAGATGATACATTGCTTTGTTTAAAAAATGGTTTTAAAGATAAAACATTAATCACAACTAAAGAAAAAAGTGCTTTAACACAAAGAAGCAATAATGGTAAACCAATTTTTTTTCAAATGTGAAACAAAAAGAATTATTCAATCACCTCATACTTACATCGGAATTGTTTTTCTACTTAGTTCAATATTTCTCAGACACATAGATATCAATTTTCTTATTACAAGTAAAATTGTAGTTTTAATGTGTGTGTATATCCATAGTGAAAACAAGCTATTGTGCTTGTCCTTGTGCTAATCCTCAAGCCAAGCGACTACAACAAGTACTGATCTTAGCATCTAAATTCCTTTTTAATTGTTTCTTGTTTGTATGGTCACTAAAAAAATGTACATTTCCAAACAATTTTTTTTCAAATTTTATATTGTAGTTTATACAATTGTATTTTATTTCTTCCTGTTTGTAGGCCAACCGCTCTAAACTTCCATTATACCTTAATACTGCTTACTACCTATCCAAAAAATTAAATAAAATCAGCTGGGACTTCTAAGGCTTGGTTGCTCCCATGTGAATTCACAACCAGCAAACACATCAACCAGACTCTTGTCCAACCAGGCTAAATGAAATAACCAAGCGGATTGTAGGAATTTCTAAATCAAAGTGACTGATGTTGATTGAATAGACCTGTTTACTGCAAGTTTAATTAAATTAAAAGATTGCAATTCAGCTCTTCTTGAAATCTCCAGATCATTCACTAATGAAAGAGATCGAAACCAGTATTAGTGTTTTACAAACAAGTAAAGCTATAGGTATAGATGAATCATTCCCTGCGACTTTACATTCAGACTGAAAAGTAAGAAGGTGTCTTCTTTAGCTTTTTTTAACATAAAAAGTTACTTACTCACTTGAACAGTTATAAAAGTTAGTTAGCTAGTTGTGGTCTTTGCCCAAATTATTTGAAAGATCTCAAATATTAGCTGTGTTGAAACCAGAAAATCCAGCTGAATAAGTAGATCCTATGCTCTCCTGATTTTATGATAGGCTACAACTTGTTGAAAAAAAATCATATTTTTTGTGTTCTCAATGAGTATATTTCATCAGAACACTTCTGGATTTATGCCTGGGAGAAACTGCTATGATAAAATGCATTCACTAATACCTTTCATTAAAAACAGTTACAAAAGGAAAATGAAAAAAAAAAAAAAACTGCAGCCTTCATTGCTCTTTCCTTATACAACACGGCATGTAAAACTTTCAAACATCATACTTTGTTCTTTAACTTTAGTTTTTAAATGGAATGCTGTGCAATAGGGTTATAAAAGTTCGTAACGTAGACTGTATGGTAAGTACTTATAGGCATTTGCATGATGGAATTCCTCAAGAGTCACTCCTGGCACCAATTTTATTTAACATCTATACGGCTGATACCCTCATACTATATCAATTAAGTTTATCTATGCAGACAACCCCAACACAAACAGGTCAAAACAATAGAAAGCACACTGTCTTCTGATCTTGATACTCTCAGAAATTATTTTAATAGTTGTAA
Organism: Homalodisca vitripennis; assembly: GCF_021130785.1. Taxonomy (NCBI): domain Eukaryota; kingdom Metazoa; phylum Arthropoda; class Insecta; order Hemiptera; family Cicadellidae; genus Homalodisca; species Homalodisca vitripennis. The sequence goes on from NC_060208.1 coordinate 86,891,540, forward strand.
GCTAAAACGTAATCCCCATATCACCTGTTTCCACCTTAATAATAAAATTGTTAAATACAAACTAAATGTATCTTTAATGGTGTTTCTTTAAGACACAATGACACTCCATGGTATTTATGTGTACCACTATATTGATATCTTACTTTTAAAGCCATATATGAAAAACTGCAGCATAAGTTAGAAATAGGACAAACACCATACAGCATCTAGCTGGGACAACATAGAGAGCCAATACAGATCTATCCCGTCGCGTACTCAACTGCTGAGTAATGTGCTTCAATGAGGTTAAATAGTGCTCGTGGGAAAGAGATTGACGTCTAACTACATATTGTTATGAGAACAATTAATAGTATTCTAAAGCCAACCCTGCTACCATGGCTGTCTGTATAGTTATAGCTCCTCCTGAAATAAGATGCAAGGAAGCAATATTAAGAGAATATGGGGAAATTATATCTCCACCACACCCATTGAACAAGAACTCCCATTACAGGAGAACAGATGTAGGTCTCGAAAACCACCTCTCAATTCAGCATAAGTCTTATCTGCATAAAACTTTATTTTTCAATGCCAGCTGGACATCTGAGTGGGATGATATGTTTCAAGTATAAAACAAAACCTTATTGTCTGATCCACCTTTACCAATACACAGAACAGTTGTACCTTGTATGGACTGATCTTTGTTGAGCTGTTTTCACACTGGGGTGGATAGATGAATTTCATAGAAGGTTAAGTGCTGATAGGCTGAAGACAGGACATGTGATTGTCATGCACAATCCCAAACAATAGAACTTACATATTAGGCATTCTTGTCCCAGGTGGTTATTTTCAGGAAAGATAAAGAAACTTCCTCCCCAATAATGAAGTTCTTTGTTGTCTTAGAGGATTGGATTCAGGTTTTTAATAGTATGTAACATTTTTTTAATGTTGACGCCAGTGCCTTGTGCTATAGCTTCTATTTATTATTTTATTTCAGTATGCTGAAAAAGAGGGCTGGCTGTGTACCAGCCTCTCCAGTTAAAGCAAACAGGGGTAGCATGTTCTAATATCTAGGATAGCAACTGCCTTTAACGCTATTGGAGCTCCACCAACTCCCCTAGCCATCCTCCACAGTATACTAGACCTTATGGTCCACCATTTTACTTCAATATTTTATTTTGATTCTGTTTTTCATCTGACCCAAGTTGGGAGAAAAGGAATTTCAATAAAGAATCCTATTCTTATTCTTGTGGATAATAACTTGTAGTGGATATGGCCCTTGGATTTCAGAGATGTTTTACACAAAGGGTTATGCAATTACAGTTGTTAAGAGCATCGTTCACAATAATATTAACACATATCCCACCAATAGAACTAATTTCATAATATATAATACAGGAAGTTTAGGAACTCTTGGTGACCTTATGGACATTGTTCCTTGGATCAATACAAACTCAAAATGTCATAACTAAGGAATGATCTTAAACCACAGTAAATTTACATTTATTTATTTAAAAATTTATAATTTTGTTAACATAACTCAGAATAAATGAAAAAGCTATTTACTGCTTGAATAGATAAACAATTTAGCCAATTTAGCTGAAATGTGTTTCACATTCTGATTGGCTTAATTACTTTTGAAGTAATTTGATGCCCTTTTCTTTTTTACAATGCTTCATCATGATCTTGATGGATCATGTTGCATTTAAAAAATATTTTTTCTTTTTAATGTTGTATGTAAAAAAGTAACACAAAACATGTCTCATTTTCCTCGCTTTGCACATAGCGATAAAATATGCTAACTGTCAGCATGTAAGACGTAGTACTATGCTCTAAAATGTTACATTGAATGAAGTAAAATAACACTTGAGGAAAAACTATACAAAATCATAAACTATTGATACAATAGATACACAGCTTGACACAAACTGTACAACCAATATAAGTATAAGTAAAAGAATTCTGATTTACAATAAACTTGGTGTCACTTTTATCAGGAGGTAATGATATTTTTTAAGTACAACTTATTTTTGAGAAATATTAATATAATTTATTTGATACCTTGAGATTTGACAGCCTGAGTTCTGAGTCCACTTGTAATAATTTTACACTTACGAGCAAGAGAGGGAACAAAGGTAAGCGATACTTTATAGTTGCTGGTTCTGCCACAATTAGTGCTTAGTGATAAACATACAAATTAGTTATTTGACGATTTAATTGGATTTTACCTTATATATTATTGTTTCATTTCAAGAATATATCCTAAAAAGGTAACCAAAGAGTTCCTTAACACTCTCATACACTAAAGTACCAAAAACACCTTAATAAGCCAAACAATTACAAAAAATATTAACAATTTAAGTAAAAAGTCTGAAAGCTAATGTTAGAACTGTTTTTCCTCAAAGAAGAAAGCCAAACTAACCCTCAATATAAAATATGTAATACAAGAACCCAACCCGAACAACAAACAAGTTGAAAACAACACAGGCATAGTCACACAGGCTCACCCCAGATATATGAGATATTGTTGATGTTACAATGTCAGTTGAAGCTGTTGATGTTGATTCTGATGATTTGTTTGATTCTGATGACTTAATTGATTGATTACTATCGGTTTTGATGTCTGATTTAATGCTGGAATTCAAAACTGAGCATGACTAACTAATTATATTTTAAACGTATTAACGATAATTTACTTCAAATAGTATTATATTAATTACCTATTAATGAGTGGATTTTAACAGTGGCACTAAATAAATATTTAATTTTGTTTTTAGTTAACATAAGATCAATACTTATACGACCAACTCATTAAATTGTTGACACATTCACTGCTAACGTATACGCTTGGGGACACGCAGAACTCACTCAGGGTACTGCCATCTCCAACCATGCTAACATATATGCTAACATTTTTAGTATGCCTAATAAATTTCAATATTTCTTTATTAGTGAATGTGTTATTTTTTAAAGCAGGTTAACTAACAATATGTCTGGGTACTAGGTTTGAAAGATTTATTACTTAACTTTATTTAATAAACTTTTGAACACAAATCAATTAATAGATTATATGTTGTAAAATTAATGTCTGTATTGAGCTATGATTTAATGTTCAACATTGTGAAAAAGAAGAAATTGCTAAATTTGGTAGCAAGGTATTTCATCAAATTGTACATTTAAATAAAAACAAATATCCTGTTTCAGGAATGTCAGATTTGTACATCTGATCTGTGATCTGCAGAAAACTTTAAAAGATGCATTATACAGATATCTTATTTGTCTGTAATTGCTGATTTGATCAACTATGAAGTAATTGTGATCAGTTCAGGCGTACAGACCACATATCAGATTTTGATACTTGAATGCAACATAAGAGTATTTGAATATAAACTCAATTATCGCACAGGATCCCTTAGTTATTATTTATAGCAAACACTTTAATAAAAAAATAATAAGATAGATTATTTTTCATTCTAGATTAACCCTACAACTGCCCTTGGTATTCTCCTTAAACATCAAGCTGTTTTTCCCAATTTTTCAAGCTATTTATCTAAAATCTGTAAAAAATTGTTTTTTACAAAAAACTTAACTGTATTTGGCATCAATTTGTTCACAATTAACAGTAAAATACAATGATAATAGGTATTTATGTTTCTTATTTGTATGTAAAGGGGGGGGGGATTGTGGCTTGGAAAATATAGTTAAGTATATAAATTTCAAATTTCAATAGCTTATATAGTCACAAATATGGTCTAGTTTCAGAAAATGTACAGTTTTGTATAAGTTTTTTGATAAATAAATTAGCTTTAGTGCATAAACTGAAAGCAGACAAAAAAGTACAGTTTTCATTATAAAAACTCATAAATTTGTAAAAATGTTTATATATTGTTATAAATAGTAAAACTAACTATATTTGTTAGCATTTAATTTCCAATAAACTAGGGAACACTGTAATAATAAATAATTTGATACGGTTAATAGAAATCTAAATTTTTATAATAAGCTTCTAAAAAAAGAGATACAGTAGAGTCCCGATAGTTCGAGTCTCGATAGTTCGAGTCTCGATAGTCCGAGGTTCCGTTAAATCCGAGCCAACACATGTAAAAAAATCAAATGTGATATTGACATATTTGTAAAACACACCCGAGCGCATGTCTGTAAACTGAGTGCTAGGCTACTTGGAGAAGCCGGCAGCCTGACTCATCAGTGCCACTTCATTTGCACAGCCCCACCCCCACCCTACTGTCAAGGCCACGGAACATCGCGCCCCGTATTGTCTAAAAATAAATCAGTCCGTTGCTCATCACGTTCGACTGCGGTACGGTTGTTCTAGATTACGATCGCAGTGCGCTTACCCGTCTGTTATTTACAACGTACAGTACTTGTCTAAATATTTTTATAGTTTTAGTAAAAAAGTATTTTCTGAAGTGTTTATGTGTTCATTGTACAGTGAACTATGAGTTCAAAAAGTAAAAGAAAGTTTGTACCGATAAAAACAAAACTAGAAGCTCTTAAAAGACTTGATAAAGGTGAAACATTAAAAAAATTAGCTGCCGAGTACGGAGTTGGTGAAGTGACAGTTGGTGACTGGCGAAGGAATCGCGATAAAATTGAAAAGTTTGCATCAGAAAAGTGCTCGGAAAAGTGTACTAATGAGCAGAAGTAGAGTATGAAAAAACTAGCGAGGCCCTATTTTTATGGTTTTGTCAACAAAGAAACAAAGGTTGTCCTATTTCCGGACCTATTTTACAGGAAAAGGCATTGTACTTTCACAATGAAATCAATGAAGGTGAGGAAGATTTTACTGCAAGTGTAGGATGGCTTGACCGTTGGAAAAAACGTTATGGTGTGAGGCAGTTAGAAATTTGTCGGGAGAAACTCTCGGCGGATTCCGAGGCAGTTGTTCAGTTCTGTGAAAAGTTAAAAAATATTATTAAAAGTGAAAATTTAATACCTGATCAGATCTACAACTGTGATGAAACTGGTTTGAATTTTAAAACTTTGCCATCAAAATCTCTAGCTTCACGGGAGGAAAAAGCTGCTCTGGGTCACAAAAAAAGCAAAGAGAGACTGACTGTGCTAGCCGCTTCAAACGCGTCGGGAAGCCATAAATTAAAACTAACTGACATTGGCAAGTCTGCTAAGCCTCGTGCGTTTAAAAACATGTCTATTTCAACGCTTCCAGCAACTTATACAAACCAAAAAAACGCATGGATGGTCAAATAAATTTTTAAAAACTGGTTTTTTAGTGAATTTGTTCCTGAAACCAAAAAGTTGTTGAAGAAAAGCAACCTACCCTCTAAAGCCATCTTAACACTTGATAACGCAGGATCACACCCAGATGAAGGGGAACTGCAATGCGATGGCATACGCACGATGTTTTTGCCACCAAACGTGACCAGCCTCATTCAGCCTATGGACCAAGGCGTACTTGAAACTTTGAAAAAAAAGTACAGACGCCGTTTGTTGCAATCAATGTTTCAAACAATTGAAGGAAAGGAAAACATAAAAGATTTCCTGAAAAGAGTCACAATCAAGGATGTAATTTATTGGATCGCTGAAGCTTGGAGCGAAATTAAACCAGAAACAATCCAGAAATCATGGAAGAAAATCGGAGTGTGTAAATTTGAAAATGATGATGAAGATGACGATCTACCGTTAATAAATTTAATAAACAGACTTCCTGGTTGCAATGGGACAAATCAAACTGATATTGGAGAGTGGATGAGTAGGGACGAACAGTTAGAGACAACAGACGACACCATAGTTGAGATGGTCACAGACATGACAGCTGACGGGAGTGAGGAAGAAGAAAGTGTGCAGGAGACAGACCCGGCAATGACTCACAGTGACGGCTACGCGGCACTGGATGCGGCCCTGCGCTACGTAGAGCAGCAAGCAGAGGCTACAGCGGCAGACACGTTATTGCTTCGGCGGTGGAGAGACATGGCTGCCCGCAAATGCTGCAGTGTGGTGAAACAAAAAACTCTAGACAGTTTTTTTTAAGTAAAGATTGCATCTTTGGACCTCTGTAAGTAATTTCTTAATGCTGGTATTTGTAATAAAAGCATATTTCTTTTGTTTGCCTTCAGTTCTAATTATAACCCAATTTTTCTTAAAGTGTTCAGTATAATTCGAGTTCTTCACAATTCGAGGTACATTCGGTCCCATTCACCTCGGATTACCGGGACTCTACTGTAGTTACATGATAAAAATTGTTATGAAGTTTTTGGGTTGTGCAAAATTTTGAAATAACCTACCGGTCACAAATTTAGTCCAGTTTTATATATACAAGTATATAGACATAACAATATTTTGTTATAAAACACTTAAAGCAACAAAAATGTGGGTGGAACTAATTTTTCTGCAAAGACGAGGAGCAACGTATTCTAAAATTATTCTGCTGTCATACAACAATAAAAAACCAATGCTGTGTTTGGGAACTCTTTACCTTTTCAGTGGCATATGAATCACGTTGATACTCGATTGTTTACGTACTATAGCAAATGAGATTAAATGGGCAGTCCAAATCAAAGGATATCCTTGATTGGCTTGGCTTTTAAACCCTCCGACTGACAATAAGAAACTCCCAGAATGATACACTGGTTTTTGTTTTTGTGCAGCATATTTTTATGATATTTTTTTTAAATATGTGCTAAACACTAAGTAATTAGTGTTATAAATACATTTCTTTACTAAAACCCAGAGAAAAGTGTAAAATAATAAAAATATGCACTTACTAGAGTATTGTTTTTTTTATTTTTACATAAATTGAAAAATTTGTATTGTAAATTCACTCAGACTTATAATCATTCCGACTAGCCTAAAACAAATCTGATAAAGAAATATCGTCATGCACTTCATTCGCCAAATCTGATAAAGAAATATCGTCATGCACTTCATTTATGTTACTTTCAACATTAGAACTAATATTTTCATCATCCAATAGTTCATGTATATAATTTGAACAACAAGGTTCGCCCATTTCATATAGCAATCAGTTATAAACAACTAGCCTACATAATAACCTAGCAACAAAGAACATAAGGCCTTGCAGCTGTATGCTGTGCGACATTTTGATCGATATCAGCTGATAACGAGTAATATTACGAATATAAAATGAATTGGTATTTACGAGTATAGGATTTGACTGGTGTAAGTTATGTCTTTATAACTTAAAACGGTATTAATGAATGTCTGTACCGCCGATCATCAGTCGTTACGAGGGTTAACCCATTGCGGATCAACGACGTGAGGGTGACGCGGAGCGAGGCGTGGACCAAAAGCACAATGACGTGACCCTCACGCGGATGACGTGGTACGGATGACTCATTTGTTTTGAACGCTTATCGCTGTTATAAGTCTCGGAGATTATTTATAGTCCGTTTTCCTGGACTGGCTTCCTATCTTATCTCTGGTACCTGTCCACAAATACTCCCCTCGTTATCGGTCAATAACTTTTTTATTTGCGACAAATTGTTTGTCTGAGTCGTACAGTCGTGGCGTTCGATTTTCCTTTGCCTCGTGTGCGTGTACGTAAATAAAATGGGTGATAATTTACGATCATCTGAATTAGATAGACTATTATTAGAAAGTGGAAGTGATGAAAGTGATATCGATAGTGTTATTGAGGATGGAGACGATTTCCATCACGCGTATAATTGTTTCCGTGACTATCACACCAAAAATCCACTACTAAGACAAAGACAGTCTCAATATTTTGTAAATATTAGATTAGTTGTTTCTTGAAGTGACAGTATTATTACAACATTTTTTTATTGTGTAAAACGTTTGATCCGTCCTATATCAAACAGCTACAATACGCAAAAAAACGTAAGTAAAAATGTTATGTACCTGTATTTTTACATTAGTTCTAGTATAATATACTTGTCTAATATGATCTGTATAATGTTTATATAACATAAATAACAACATACACAAACAAAACATGTATAATTATATACGCTGGCCTAATTAGCGAGCGCGCTAAGCAGGCAGGTAGGCGTGCAAACACTGCGGGTGCTGCGTTGTAATACACATTAATTCGTACTCTAAGGCCCGCGCGCGCGCCGTTTTCACGATCCGCAATGGGTTAAGGAACGAAAATAAACAATGGATATCAATTAAATGGCAGAGGGTAAAAGAATGCATTGGAAATAATATTAGCATTATCGTACATCTGTATAAATTCTTCTTGCATATAATGTATTTTGACGCACTAAATTTATAAATATTATTGGATCTACAGAAACCTGATGTTAAGGTTTTAATAGGTGTATTATCACTCAAATATATTTCTTGCAATATATATCACCTGCATTTATTTATTGGGGTTTTATGTCACATTAAAAATCACCCTACAGTACAATACATAGCATACAAACACAACACTTTTTTAAGTAAGAGGTTGATTTCTATACCCATTTCCTACCCCAAAATATGAGACAATGGGTTTTGGTGCCCTAATCCAAAAATCCGAAGTGCCACTGGTTCTTGGTATATAATTCTTCTTTACTGTCACATATCATTCAATAAAAGCAATACCAAAACTAATTCAATCACTAAAGACTACTAACTTACTTCTACATCTTGTTAAAAAATGGTAAATATGAAATATAATGTGTTGCTAAGTGAAAGCTAAACTGAGGTACCAAACTTTGGTGCCGATTCTGGGTTTGATTAGTTCCAAATCCCAATACCAGCACCTCCGAAAATAATAAAACCTTAGTTATTAGCACATTACTATGTTATACGAGTTTTAATTGTTTACTTGTTTTGATACAGTCATCACATTTCTTTTTGCAAATTTTTTTATTTAAATAACAATTTATTTTTTTAAAGAAACTAAATACTTAACAAAAAAACATAAATCTCATGACCAAAATACAGAACTTATTTTGTAAAAAATACACAGGTTTATTGCACTGCATCAATATTAAGCTTAAAGAGAATATTTCCTGCAAGATCTCAAATCTATTGTGAAAGATCTGAATATTATCCAAGAACAGTTTATCCACAAAATTAACTTTGAGAAGAGTTTTAAAGTATTTTCAGGAATTTTCAGTACAGGTTGTCAAAACCTGTAAGTATGAGGATTAATTCTTAATAAGTTTTAAATGTGTGAACATCTCTAATGTTATAAATAATTTAAAGACCTTTGTAAGCAAGCCATGCATTTTAGGAAAGACTAAACATAATTATTCTCATATACATTTTTATATAAATATATATATGTAAAACTGAAATGTAGTATTTATGCACCATATTAATATGTGTAAGGATAGAAAATGTTCCTTTTTAAATTGCTTTCAAAATAATAAAGTTGATTATAGTAAGCAATATCACAATTTTCCAAAGAAGTATATCCTTGTGCCCCAAAATTCAAATTTTGAAAACTTAATAATTGTCGTCTTAAAATTTATAAATGTTAACATTAGGCTCAATTCATATCTTTTAGAACATCTTTGAAAACCAATCAACTTTTTTATTTAAAATTGTTTGAGCACCTACAGTATTCATATTAAAATATAGAATGTGTTTTTTTAGCATTTATTCTATAATAGTCAATTCTTCCCCAATCAATTTGAGACACCTACTATCGAACACACTATAAGATAAAATGTTATACTTATTTTATCTGCATAACATATTGTTTATAATAATTATTACTTCTAGTAAAACATTTATTTTAACTAGACACACTTGTATAAATTAATTCCAAAGAAACCGAAATGAACTTTTATTTCTATAGTTATCATGTAAAATTGTATAGACTTTCACAAAATCAATTCAGGATTACGCAGAACATTCCTCACCTTTTTCTCCAAATGCCCTAATATTGGTCTTCAAAACAATTCTGAGCTGATAAAGCCTAAATTTTTATATTATTTAATTATTCCACACTACACAAATTTGAAAAAAATAAAGAAACCTGTTTTTTAATGTGAAACTCAAGATACTTATTTCCATTAAAATATATCTTTAAATGTTTCTTTTATAAGTCTGAAATATGCTAAATAAATAATATTTCCACCAAACAGTAATTACATGTACCCTTTTGAAAGTTAAAGTCATGAACATGCATACATTCGTAAAACAGATCAAGTTAATGTCTCCCAGGATTTAAATATGTTTTACTGGCTTAAACATAAATCATTGGTTAGTGCAAAATATAAATATTGTTAGAAATCATAATATGGAGACACAAGCAAGATGCACAATTTGTAACTTAAATTTCCATTGTCTTAATCAATAAATCGCTTTCAAACTGCTTATTTTATCCGAGTTTTTACGTTTTGTCAAAAATATTGAATGAGAGACAAGCAAATAAATAGAAAATAAAATGAAAATTAAGACATTCCACAGGACGGCACAACAGCAAAGTGCAAAGTGCCTCTTACTTGTTCACTGCATACTGCCATATTTACGGCTAGGCGACCAAACATTAGAATCGTCCACATACTCGTGAGTTCTGACGAAAGCGCTGTTGAGAGCTGCGCGCAGCCGTTGGCTGAAGGTCATGTACTCAAGATCGCTTGCCTGTGCAAAGTCAAAATCTGCCACCTCTATCGTATACCTGTGACAACAATAATATGTGATGACAAACAGTCAGAAATGCTACATGTATGCACTTAATATGAACGTTAAGTTTAGCTCCATTTCACCTTCCTTTTAATGCAACGTCTGGAATCTGAATCTGACTGTCTGTTACAGACTTGACTCCTGGAACCTGGACGTTTTTTCAATCTCTTCTAACAAACATGGCTCCTGATTCCAGGAGTCAAGTCTGTAACAGTGCACTCAATTGGGCACCTGATGAGACTCTTTTAGATCTCTTCAAACGAACATGGCTCCTGATTCCAGGAGTCAAGTCTATAACATTGCACTCAATTGGGCACCTGATGAGACTCTTTTAGATCTCTTCAAACGAACATGGCTCCTGATTCCAGGAGTCAAGTCTGTAACAGTGCACTCAATTGGGCACCTGATGAGACTCTTTTAGATCTCTTCAAACGAACATGGTTCCAGATACCAGGAGTAAAGTCTGTTACAGCATCAGATCCTAAACGCCACATTAACCCTCCATCTGTTAGACAACTAGTGACTAGTTGCTAAAACATGTTTCTCCAATGTTGAACAACTAGTCACTAGTCGATTGTCGAATTTGTAGTCACCTAATTAATCAAACTTTTGTTATCGAAAATAAAATTTAAGCAGGATATTTACTGTGAAACATTCCCTATTAATTTGATATATTATTTATTATATCAAATTAATTGGGAATGTTTCACAGGTTAATTTGATATATAGTTTATTGAATAATAATATGTAATAAGTATGTTATAAGAAATTATAAAGTTGCAATACAAATGTTGGTTTGCAGTGTTTGGTCGTGCACTTTAAGAAAACACAAAAAACAGGACTTTTTCACTATCATTTTTTTGCAAGAAATTTTGTGTAGGAATGAGTTTGACTACATCACTGCACTCAGAATTTCTTTCTCAACAAGATCATCTGCTTCAAACATCTGTTTGTTGATATATGTTGCCAAGAAAGACCTTCAACACAACCATTGTTTGCGAAATTTCTGTAATGTTAAATGATTAATTTCACTAGTCACTAGTATTTTGTTGTTTCTTGTAACATTATTAGAGTTGTGTTAGTACCAAATGACACCAAACTTTTCCTTACAAAATTTTCCATCAAGTGTGGTATAGGTACCTTCAAGGAATAAATGAATTAGAAGTGTTAATTTTGTGATTTTATAACTTCGAGAGGAATTTAGCCGCCATATTGACGCACCGGCATTACTCATTGTGTTTTCTAAACTCTTATTTGTGACTTCTAAGCTTGTGTTAATAAACTATACCGTGAGCAATGGTTTATTTGTGATCATCTATTGTATGATAATTTAGTGACATTCACAGGTCTGTAGGCTAAATTGTAATTTAAAATTCGTTATACCTAGGCCTACAACTTGATTACAAATACTGTTTATTTCATTATTTTTTATTTATTGAACACTGTCACTTAGTAAATAAGTCAGGTGAACTTGTACAATTATTATTACACAAAAAATTATTATTATTATAAATTTACTTCATTTTAAGCATTTTCTGACAGTATATTGTGTGTTTTACTACTTTTATTTCTTGAAAAAACACTTCTTAGGATTTGCAACAAAACTTTTTACATATAAAAGTTAAACAAAAAATATATTTTTATTTTCAAAACTTGTATGCTCTACAACATACAAAAGGTCTCAAAATATAATAAGCATACAGAAAATATCTAAAAATGTTAGAATGTGAATGTAATTTTTGGTAAAAACAAAATTTTACTATTTACAAATTTTGGGGAAGGTGGTGTTTTTGATGTTTTGCATAAAAATCCTTTTTTAAGACTTTTTGCACTATTTTTTGCATAATAATTTTGCATTATTTTTTATCAGCCTTGATTTATATGAAAGTTTATGGAAAGTAAATTGTCCCACGTTGAGGTGTACCTTGATTAACCCTTTTAACCCCAGCCATTTTTCCATGGACTTGCCAGAAAGCCCATGGCGATAAGGGACCGTAGTGCAGAATTGAGGGAAAATTCATCTAGTTTTCTTATTTTTGAAGATAATTTTTAGGTTTTTGTTTTAAATTGTTCACAAATAAGTGTACTCTTAGATGTAATAGTTAAAAAGTACTTTTACAGAATTATTTGTTTTTTTAGCGTATTTAAACATAAAAATTTTTTTTATTTTTTTTTATTTTTTATAGTTTGGACATACATAAACGGTAGAAAAAAAAAATTGTAGCCCCTGAAAAATGAAGCAATTTTGTTGTACACATATTTCTTACTACACACACAAAATTTTAAGAACTTTCCTTGATAAATGCAGGAGATATATCCAATTAATTGTATTGCTGCATAAGCACTTCTTCATATATTTCCACATACACGTCAGTAGAAGTATACAGATATGTTTACTTGTTTTTGCACTTTTGAAATAATAACAATTGTAAAATAACACAAACTGATTGTAATGGTTTGTAAGACTAAAACTTGTTTAATTTTTCAAAAAAGTAAAAGAAATAATATTTACAATATATACATTTTATGGTACTTTGGGAATGGGGTCAGATTCCGTTATATGCCCCCAACGCTTAAACCTTTTTCAATGAACTTAGAACGTTATAAAACGATGTAGTTGAGTAACAGAACTAACATTCCATTAATCAACAAGCATTTCCAGGTATTGTGATCGGTATTTTTGTCGCTGTTATCTTATCTTTCTTGAGAATCCCGATTACGGCAGGCCGCGCGGCGGGACTCTGCAATCATTTATCTACTAGACCGCTCGACTTTGACCTCTGTCTGAGGATGGGGAGGGGTTTGCGATAAGACAATTCCTGTTTTATATTGACGAAATATTGTTCTACGCTAATCTAGTAATCAGTAGAAGCAAAATGTCAAATAACGATTCATGTATGGGTGTGGTCGGTATAATCCCAAAGTACCAGTGTTTATCAAAGTGTTTTCACTCACTGGTAACTTTTCTCTACGACGTTTACTCATGTTTTTTTACTAATAATACAATAAATCACACGAAAAACAACCGCTTTCAATCACGCAAACTAATTGAGGTTATAAGTTAGCATACAACAACAATGCAACTGAAGTCGTCTGACAACTTACATCGACAAATAAACTACGCTCAATGACGACAAAATACGATGCCAATTGGAAGGTTTATTGTTTTTGCATGTAGCCCGTTTCTTCACCGACTACTATACCGAAACTGATGGCATTTGGACATATTATTAGCCAGCTACATTAAATTCTCGAGACGTCCGGTATATCGGACGTTGGGCATTTTAGCTAGACCACCTCTGTCCGATATGTCGGACGCCGGGGCTAAAAGGGTTAAATTTGCACTACAACTGTTATTTATGTGCCAATTTTTTTCTTTCTAGAGACATGATAACTTGTGTTGCTTTACATAACGTTTTTGGAGTGTGATTGTTCATGCCTTGTCATTTATCAGACCGCACTGTGACGTCTACTGCTACCAATAACTCACTGTCATATTCTTTCTTGTCTGATCATGCACAAGATTCGATTTAATTATTCATTAATTTGAATATCACCAAAATTTATACAAACTTCATAAAGGACTTATTGCACGCCTTTCTCCAATACAGGCTAATTATTTATTTCAAAGCACCAGTCTGTATACCAAATTGTGACATTTTCCTGATTAAAACAACCCTAGTTCTTTTGAGGCATTACTGAGAACCGATGAATCCAAAACATGAAACACAAATACAATTTTTAAATTGTAAGTGTAAGTAATTGGCTGATTTCTAGTTTATTGAAACTTACCTGTGTCTGCTCTGTAGGTAATAGGCTGCCCCAAACACTATCAGAGTAACTGCTATGGCAACACAGGCCACTGGTACTACAATCACAGACAGCTGTGCATGCTTCTTCACTGAAACATGAGGCAACAATGTATACGTCAAAACTAACTTGCTTATCCAACTTTATGTATCACCTTGAGGTAATAAAATTGATTTCTCCTTTTAAAAATGTTATATTTTAGGTCTTTATTAAAAATATATAAAATGCAATTACAAATTCATTTATCTATAAAATTATAATACAAAAAACTTTGTGACAACCAAAATATTTAGTACTTTTACAGTACCTTCACTATAATTATTGCAGTATGAGTACACTCTTTAAAAGTACATGTTACCTAGTAATTATCTGTTTCAACAAACTTGATCAAATGTATATTAACTCATACAAGGATGGTTTGAAGTTTCTGACCTAACAAAGATATAAGACTTTTTTAAAACTTTTTAAATTTTTCAACATAGTCTCCTTGTAACTTTATACACTTCTCCCAGCTCTGTGTAACCTGTCCAAATAGTACTTTGCTTTTTTCTTTTGATGAAAATCTTTGTTTTCCGAGCACAATTTTTAGATGAGGGAACAAACGAGGTATACAATGAGGTATCAGTTCCACTCGATCAGTCGACTAGTGCGGATGGCTTATCTTATCAAGAGTCTATAGTGCGGTGCATGTCGTGGCTTGCCGTCTGGTGTGCATGAAAGCATGTGTTAACATTTAATCAGATAATTAATAATTATAACTTATACTACTGCTTTCATGTTAAATTACACTGGGAAAACTTGTTCGTGAAATTTGTCTATTAGTGTATTTGTTGTCTGGTTACGTCAAAGACATGTCTGATAAGTGCGGGAAGTGCGATCTAGAAATATCACAAACGAAAGATGGTTCGAAGTGCCCAGACTGTAATATTATGTTTCACTTGAAATGTCTAAATCCCGGCTTCGCGGAATCGGGAAAGAAGGTTACGCGTAAAAATGCTAAATGTGACAGTTGTTTATCCGACACATCATCGACCGCTAGTCAGGTGCGTGACGTTCGCGAGCTTAACTTGACTTCAGTAATGGATGCCATCGCCGCCTTCAGGAAGTAAAACACAAGAACAATGGAGCCGAGTTCAGTCGCAGTTATCCACGGTCCAAACTGATGTGAAAGAGGTATAGGCTGAAGTGTCCTTGCTTAAAACGCAACTAGATGAAGCGACTGTAAAGACAGACCAAATGTGTTTAGTAATAAATGAGCTGGAAATCGAAAACAAGGAACTAAAATACCAATTAGCCACCCTAAATCTACAAATGTGCGATATCCAACAGCATACTCGCAAGAATAATATATTGATCAAGGGCGTACCGGTGACGCCTCGGGAGGACTGTTTGGCGATTTTGGACTCTATGGCATGAGCTCTCGACATACCGTTTCGCATCCCAAATATCTCTGTAGCGCATCATCTATCCTCAAGGGAAGGCGACTCAAGACCGCCTGTCATAGTCGTCAGCTTCGTGTCACGGGCTGTCAAGGCTGTTTGGCTGGAGGCGAGAAGAAGAGTGAAGAAACTGTCTGCAGGCATCCATCGTTTCCTGACCACCAGGTATATATGAACGACCATCTAACGTCTCACACCAGAGCCATATTTAATGGGGCGCGTGAACTCATGAAAGCAGGCAAGTTGTCATCAGTGTGGACCAGTGACAGACGAATTCTCGCGAAGAAACATGAAGGGAGGAAACCCTTTCGCATCCTACATCAACAACATCTGTATGAATTGAGAGCAGCATCCTACTCAGCAGCTGCCAAATCCGTACCGAAACCCGCTAACCCCCTACCAGTCTAATGTAAGACGAGCTTAACCTACTATATGCTAAGTGGCACTTGTTAAAATTGTAGACCTTAAATGATCCATAGGAATTACATTAATTTGGAGTGATTTTCTATAAGTAGAATTTTATTTATCTGTTTTTTACTGAAATTATACAATGAGTTTCTTTTAAACTGAAGTATAAAATTTTGCTGTATATCCTTTCAATAAAAACTGTATGAGCTAATATTTGATTTTTGATTATTAGAAGTAAGTAATAATATAAGTAAGTTCTATTTATAAGGTAATATTCTTCTGTCTATAAAAGTGTATATTTGCGTTTTGTTTACATTATTGAAGGGAGTAGCTTTAAAAAAGTATGCTTAAGTAGATACAGTTGCAAAGTCAGAAAAATTTGTTTCTGTTTAAGCTTAACCTTTCCAGCGTTATTGACGCGGATCCGCGGAGGGCTACTACAAGCTCAAAACGTTATTGCCGTGGATCCGCGTTTTTGCATTCTTTATTTTCTTAATACTATGTTAGTTGAATATTTTGCTTCTAGATGGTTCTAGTAGCTATGCGACATACAGACGGGTTGCCCTGCTTCAAATTCTATTACAATGGGAGTGGCAGTGGCTTCTAATTGGCCAAACACTGTCTAACGGGCGTGGCCTTGCGCCTTTCACAAAGTCATTGACGGGAGCTCCCGTCAAGGCATCTAGTCAGTTAGTTAGTGAGAAGCGTCCGGTACACGCACATGTATTTCGGTTATCGCTAATTTTGTGTTGTGTCCTATTCTTTTTAAAGTAAATTATTCATATTATATACAGCAGTGTCCAGTGTTTATTTACCGGTAGTGTTTTTTTACCATTATTCGCGTGAATGGCGAATCCAGACGATTCGGAATTTGAAGATTTGGTAATTCTGAGCAATTACTTGGTCAACCCCAAACTTTTTCATATTTTACTATGGTCATAAGGATGTTATCAGAAAGCAAGAAACATAATTCAAGCCCCGCAAGGCCGTCCTACAGGTTGCCGAGCGATAAGAAGGTTCAAAGTCCACGCGATAACAGTGGCTTGCGGGAGAGGCGCGGAATGCCAGTTGTGGCAGGCCGCCACCAAATAAACACTCTTTGTGTACTTTTGTATTTTTTCTAATTTTATTAGTTTGTAATATAGTATTATGTTTATCTGTAAAACTGTGTTTCATTCCCCTATTTACTGAATAAATGATAACAAAATTAGTGACAACTAGACTGCTATTCTATGATATTCTCAAAAGTTAAAAATTAGCCTAGGAAATCCAAAAAGGGCTAAACAAATTTTATTTACCATTAAATTACTCTATTTTGACATACATAAAGGAAAATAAATTTAACTTTACACATTGGAAATTAAAAAAAATTCTAACTTAATCAAGGATCAGGTCCAATTTTTCATGACGCTTAAAGGGTTAATACAAGTCAAGTATTTATTTTGTTAGTATGTAGATACATCTATTATATTGAATGTTTCATTATTTTGTGAAATAGGCGCGGTTGTGTCTATTTTATCTGGGATGTATTGTTGTGAAAATGTTCTAGAAGTAAAATTTGTAGAAGTTCAGTTGGTTTTTAGTTTTATTTCCATATCTCATGTGAGAGATTTTTGTTTGTACAAAAGCATAGTAAAATAATTATAGTATGAGATAAACACAAGAAACATTATGGAACTATTTCGTATTTATTGATCAGATATCTAGAGAAACCAGTTTTCTAATTTGGATAGGAATTGTAATAATTATTAATGTTCTACAAGACAATTCAAATATAAAGTTTGTTTTTATGGACTAATCAACTTAATTAGTTTTAATATTTTAATTGCCAGTTCGTATGTGAGCGAGTGCCCGCGAGTGTGAATGAGTGTGTGTATGTGCCTGTGCGTGTGTGTGCGCGTGCGTGTGAGTGTATGTGCACGCGAGCACATGCATGTATAACGTATGCATGTAACAATCCAATCTCTGTGTAAAATTCTGTAAGTCATACTTTCCTTTTTAAATAATTTACTTGTCTTAATTGTTAAAAGTCACTATTTATAAGGAATAATAAACTGAGGTATGTACTGTTATTTTCTTATCATTCTAAACTTAAAAGTAAATTGATTACCGATATGCATGTGTTTAATCATCTACGTTGCTCTCAAATTATATCCCACGATCGTATGTATGTATGTATGTAGGCATAGAGTGATAATGATCTAAATTAGCCTGTTAATTATATTTCTGTTGCTTATCATACGTCTGATAAACGGACTGAGATAGAATGGTATTTCTCATGATAATTCCCACATGTTTTGTCATTAAGTTCTCATATGTACTATTTGCTCCCTTTACTGGAATGTTTCTAGTTATATAATTAGTTCTACAAAGTGTTATGTACTAGATGTATAAAAAAAGACAATTGTTAAATGGCATCATTTAAACACGTACCGGAATTCTAGGATCTAATCTAAATCCACAGAGTAATTTTTATATTAAAATTAAAATTTATATACAAGCTTTTTTCTTAGAGACGTGTTCAAACAAATGCTATATACTTAAAAATATAAATACCCTTATGTGATTTCAGTCTACATATACCATTGTTAGATACATAAATTGACAATAAACTAGAGATTAATATTTTAATCGCCAAATGATTATCTAATATAATCCTAACACCGGACGGCGGCATCGAAATCCCAGAATGGTTCTAGAAGACGATCCCCTCGACGAGCCGATAATTAACCCTTATAAAGCCGACTGCTACCTATTGTAGCCGTCGTCAAAATAGCGTTCGCGGCCAGCGGCTACAATAGGTAGACGTGATCATAATGGCGTTCGCGGCCGACGGCTACAATAGGTAGCCGTCCATTATTTCCGGTTTACTGGCCAGTAAACTTTCCAAATGCCACCACCAACCATGATATTTTCTTGTTTGGGGTTAGATGGGCTTTATGAGTAAACGCATACACTGCCGTTTCTTGCATCATTTCTATTATTATACATCTATGCATTTTGATGAAATCGTCTGTCTTACTACACCGGCGTTGTGGTGTATAGATTAAAGTTGTGGTAATATTTTGTTGATGCAATTCAGTAATTATGTGCGATGTTATAGGTATTTTTGAGTATTTGCAGTGAACTATTAAGTGTAAATATGAGCAAAAGAACGAGAGGCAAATCACCTACAAGTGAAAACACTTTAGTAAACAATTTACTTGCTAGTGGTACCGGTGCACAGTTTGTTGACAGTGTTGGGGATTTAGGTGATAGTGATTTAGAAGCTTTGTACGATGATGATTCTGAAGATGAATTAGAAAATGAATGAACTTTTTAATAACTAACAGTGTTTTGGGTTTATTTTGTATGGATTCTTGTGAGTTGTATGAAGAAAAAAGATATGTTGTGTATAAACTGAAGACAAGACTAGCTTTTCTACAATTTTCACTAATAAGCCGCAGTTGCAGATTTTGAATAATTCGTGCCTACTTCACTTTTATTATTAATAAACACTTGAAAATTGGCATGTTTGTTGTAAATAATATGTAGTTTTAGAAAATATGTGTTACTTGGGTGTAAAACAATCTTTTGTATTTTTTATGAGGTGAACCAAAAAAAGTAAATTACGCTTACAAATTTTACATACAAACATGTATGTAAAAATTATTTGTTATTTTATATGACCAACCTTATAGTTTCCTGTCTAAGCCTATAATTTTACAAACAAATTTAAAAAAGAATTATCAGTTTTTACTAAGCAATATGGAAGTTACAGCTTATTTACTAAAACTATGCAAAAAGGAACAAAAATAGCCTGGCCTTCAAGGTACCTGAGCAATATCAGGAGCTGGCCTTTGAGACTAGTGCAACTCAATTGGTCATTGGCCTTAAAAGGGTTAAAATTGAAACTTGTTCGGATATCAACAATTTTAAAAATTCGACATATTTCAAGCAGTCCACTAGTAATCGCGGAACCACATTCAATATATTACACCAAAATATTCGAAGTTACAATAAAAATATACATGAATTTTTAATTTTATTGGATAGTTTAAAAATTAAATTCAACTGCATAGTTTTATCAGAAGCATGGCTCGAGAACGAAAGCGAACTAATGCATTTGAATGGATTCAAATTATTTAGATCCTACAACAACATTAATCGATCAGATGGGCTTGTTATCTATATAGATAGTGCGTTATTGGTGTCGTGCAGTGAGCTGAGACTTGGAGGGGTGTGTGTGTGCGTGCGTGCGTGCGTGCGTGCGTGTGTGTGTGTGTGTGTGTGTACTTATATGTATGCGTATCATGTATGTAAGTATATATATATATATATATATATATATATATAAAATTTTTACAATAATGTATTTTGTACAATCTTAAGCCAATCTTTTGTAAATTTTTATGTTAAACTATGGTACACAAATGTAAATTAAGAAAAGA
Organism: Homalodisca vitripennis; assembly: GCF_021130785.1. NCBI lineage: Eukaryota > Metazoa > Arthropoda > Insecta > Hemiptera > Cicadellidae > Homalodisca > Homalodisca vitripennis. Next base: position 86,912,184 of record NC_060208.1, read on the forward strand.
CTGATTGATGGACTCTTCCCCTTACACAGATCTATAGTCTATATGGGGAATTATTCATTGAAATTATGGAAGTGTATATGTTATTGTTTTGTGTGTGTGAATAAAAATATTTTGATTTGATTTGAAAAAAAAAGAAGTTGCTAGACCCAGTGAGTAAGGCGGATGGTCAAGCAGTTCAAACCACACAACTCATCAACTCACTCAAACAACTGTCACATCAATACTGCTGATCCAAAATAGCTGAAAGTTTGGTGAATAACTGTCAACAGATGATTAACGAAATTCAGTAGCTTTTATTTACAAGTGCTGCCATACTCACGTTGAGGTCAAAAACTTTTCAGACCACCCTTGTATTTGTAAATGAGTGTCCAGACTCCTAACCCTCATTTTTCCCACCCTAAAGGTGTCACTGGCCTGGGTGAGGATCTTAACATAGAATAAGGTAAGAGTTATCAAAATACAAGATGAACAGTACTTGTAAAAGGTGCTATTCAAAGACAGAATTTGAAGCATGGAACCAAGTCAAACAACTTAGACCAAACGTAAACTTACTTTGCACATAGTTTAAAAAAATGCACTTACCTTCATAAATATTGACTCCAACCGGGGTGATTTTCTTTGAGACCTCATTGGTGATTATAATGAGCACTGTATAACTCCCTGGGTTGTGGAAATATCTGGGCAAAGTCAGCTGACAATCTGGACAAAATGGTAACTTAACCAATTTGTTTATTTCTAAAACACTACAGTGCACATAATATATCTTATTTCTAAAACACTAAATTAAACATAATATTACTATAGGACATTCTTAATGGTTAAAAAAAAACCATTATACATTAGGCTCGCAAATTACCCTAAATACATGGGATTAAGAACATTTTAGACAAAAAGAAAACCCCTGGTAAATACGCAGAATTTTGGTGGACCATGTTGGGAGGAGTGGAGCGGAACTGGTGGTGGGATGCGACGCCAACTCGCACAACGAGGCGTGGGGCAGCACCAACACCAATAACAGAGGTAAGTTACTTCTAGAATATATAATGTCCCGTAGTCTAATGATTGCAAATGTGGGAAATGTGCCCACTTTTCGCACGAGGACAAGAAGGGAGGTGCTAGATGTGACCATGATGTTGGAGGGTATGGCTGGTCGGATGCATGGCTGGCATGTGTCTGACGAGCCTTCCCTCTCTGATCATGCTCACATCTGTTTTAAGATCGGTGAACAGATGCTGGAAAAAGTTCAGTATAGGAATCCGAGGAACACAAACTGGGTATCATACAAGGAAAACCTCAGGGCACGGCTGGATTCTGATTCCACTAATGGGAAACGGATTCACAGTGCGGCGCAGCTTGACGAATCTGCTGACGGTCTAACTTCTGCCATTGTCGGCTCCTTCGATCTCAGCTGCCCGGTTATCAACAAAAATAGATCAAAGGTAGCCTGGTGGAGCTCTGAACTGGCCTCTTTGAGGAAGAGGGTCAGGGCTCTATTCAGGAGAGCCAAAACTTGGGGCACTTGGGACACCTACCATGAGGCTCTTGCACTGTACAACCGCAAGGTTCGTACAGCTAAGAGGTTAGTCTGGAAGAAGCTCTGCACCGATATTGACAGTGTGCAGGGCTGTGCAAGGCTGCAAAAGCTATTGGCAAAGAATCCCATCTCGCCGCTTGGTAGTCTCAAGGACGATCAAGGTGTTTACATTACTGAGCCGGAAGGAGTTCTGAAAGTTATGATGGGAACACACTTCCCGGACTGTATTGTTCATGAGGGTAAACAACCACCCGAAAGTGAGGGGAGACATGCGGGTCGTGCCACCCATTTGCAGTGGAGTCTGGCGCACTGTATTGTTACCTTCAGTAGGATTGAGTGGGCTATTAACTCATTCAGTCCTTACAAGGCTCCTGGGGGCGACGGGGTGAGACCGGTTTGCTTGCAGCGGGGATTGGACATTCTCCTTCTCCAGCTGTGCAGACTGTTCAGAGCCTCCGTGGCTCTCAGGTACATCCCACTATCCTGGAGAGTGTCCAGAGTGGTGTTCATACCGAAGCAGGGGAGGGCGGGCATGGATCGGCCGAAGTCTTTCAGGCCGATATGCCTGTCCTCCTTCCTTCTCAAAACCATGGAGAAAATGGTTGCCAGGTTTGTTTGGGAGGGAGCTCTTCTGGAGCGACCTTTGCATCCTCACCAGCATGCCTACACTCCAGGAAAGTCATGCGACTCGGCCCTGCATCAATTGGTATGCAGGATTGAGAAGACGCTGGCGGCAAAAGAGGTAGCCATAGGAGTCTTTTTAGACATTGAAGGTGCCTTTGATAATACAGCCACTCAGGCGATTATCAATGCGGTCTCAAGACGTGGCGTTGATGGTCAGGTGTGTGACTGGATAGGGGCCTTGCTCACGGACAGGGTTGTTGTTACAACCCTCATGGGAGCAAGTGTTAGCGCGAAGGCTACGAGGGGCTGTCCGCAAGGCGGCGTCCTCTCTCCTCTTCTGTGGAACCTGGTTGTGGATGACCTGCTGAATTCTTTGAATAGCAGCGGTGTCTTTGCACAAGGGTACGCAGATGATATTGTGATTCTTGTGAGTGGCAAGTTCAACACAACAATCACGGAACTGACCAATGCTGCTCTGAACATGGTGGGAAACTGGTGTGATAAGGTTGGCCTCACCGTCAACCCCACCAAGGCTGCCGTGGTTGCCTTTACCAGGAGGCGACAGATGGAGGGCATTGGTCCCTTTTCTATTTAAAGGCTCACCCGTTGAGCTGAAGCCAGAGGTCAAGTACCTGGGCGTGATCCTAGATAGGGTTCTAAACTGGGGACCTCATCTAGAAAGGGTCATTGCCAGGGGTAAGTGGTCTCTAATGTAATGCAGACGTGTGATAGGTGGGCTCTGGGGACTGAAGCCGAGGCTCTTGTACTGGCTTTATGTTTCCGTGGTCAGACCTGCACTAATGTACGGAGCTGTCGTATGGTGGCCAAAAACGGAAGCCAAGACGGTGGTAGCATGTCTGCCAGGTATCCAAAGGATGGCCTGCCTCGCTATCACTGGGGCTTTTCCTAGTGCGCCAGGTGCGGCTCTGGACTGTTGTCTTAATCTCGCCCCCCTGGACATTGTCATTTGAGCTATGGCCAGGAGGAGTGCCTAATGTCTTCAGCAGATGGGATTCTGGTCGGGCTGCAGTGGTGGGCACTGCAGAATTAGCACTCTGATACAGGAGGATGTTTTGCACATGATCTCTGATCAGATGCCACAAAAGTTTTCCTTTGACAAACTCTTTAGGATTATTTTACCCTCAAGGTATGATTGGTCAGAGGGGAAGAAACCTCTTCCAGCAGCGGAGCTCGAATGGTACACAAACGGCTCCAAAACAAAAAGCGGCACAGGCGCTGGAATTCTGGGAGTGAGACCATGTAGGGAGCTGGTGGTTCCTATGGGTCCGTATCCGACAGTCTTTCAAGCGGAGGTCGCAGCCATTATGGAATGTGCTCGTGAGAATCTTCGTCTGCGATATAGGGGCAAGACGATTAACATTTTCACGGACAGTCAGGCAGCGCTGATGGCGCTGGATTCTTGTGAAATCAAATCCAAACTGGTTTGGGATTGCTATCAGACCGTTTCCTCCCTTGCCAGAATCAACAATGTAACCGTTTGTTGGGTTCCTGGTCATGAAGGGATTCTTGGGAACGAAAGAGCTGATGCCCTGGCCAACAAGGGCTCAGCAACAATTATGACGGGCCCTCAACCGTTCTGCGGTGTTCCAAGGTGTGAATCCTCTAGGGTTGTCTCGAAATGGATTTGCGCGGAGCATGGGAGAAGGTAGAGGTTGCATCCGGGTTTGAGAGTGAGTAGAATGGTATTACAGTCACCTTCCTCCAAGGTGGTTTCGGACCTTCTCTCATTAAACAGATCAATGTCTTCTAAGGTCATTGGTCTCATTACGGGGCATGGTCACCTGAGGAAGCATCTACACAGAGTTGGCATCCTTCAGGAGGATCCGCTCTGTGGAAGGTGTAATGAGCAGGAGGAGACTGCTGAGCACCTGCTCTTTGATTGCTCTGCAATAGCAAGATAGGGGTATGCCATCTTTGGTAGCTTGGACAGGGGTGGTGAATTTTCCCAGGAGGACTTGATAGGTTGTTTTCGGTGGTTTGTTGAACTGCTGAAGTTGTAGACTGGTAGGCCTCATGGTGTTTCCGGGGTGCGCAAAAAGCCCTTGAGGCTTAAGTGCATGGCAGTAGGCCGCCCCAAGGAAAAAAAAAAAAAAGAAGCGCAGAACATAATATACAAATGATTTGAAAGGTTAGAATCAATGAAAACTATCTGATACAAAAGGTATACTGTAACAGTATTTTATTTCACAATAGTACAAATATAAAGCAAAAATTAAGTACTGTTAATCCTTAAAGTGCAGCCTTTGGATATGTCCTTACTATCGGAATTGTGGTACACAGCATACAGGAATATGCATACTGTTTTACTTTAGTTTATTGTAAACATTAAAATGTACAAAAATGGTTTGAATATGTAGGAATGTGTAGATGTATTGTTTTTTGACTGTGGAATAGCAAATTGGATTGTGTTCGCATGAAAAATTAATAAGATCTAGTGCTATCAACCAATGTTTCATTTCATTTCATTTTTATTTATTGTCATTTGTCAATTTTACATTGCTATAGACAATATCAAGAAATAAAATGTGTTAATGTTATCATTGTTTCACCTTATGACACGATGCACAGCATGCAGATAACCGTACGCCTTGCCCACAGCATTTTAAAATATGTTAATATACAAAATAAAAATATTTCAGAAAATAAAATCCATTGGGTCATTATACAAGGAATGGCCTTGAGGGATTGAGATTATACAGCTCCTTATGAGGTGATAGTGATTCTGATTGGTGTAACGACTCATAAATAAGTGAAGGAGTAAAAGGAGTAAAGGAAGAGGTGAGAGAGTTCAGCTCAGTCTTGAGACAGCTCTGCTGTGCGATGTACTTCTCTCATTCCCATTTTATTACACAACATTAAATCATGTATTAAGAGTCATTACATAGACCTCATAGTAAGAATATTCATTTCTAAAATAAAGTGGAAGTGTTAATGTGTGGTTCATTATCATTCGGCAGTGTGAAGATTACAAAATATATAAGTTATTCACTCTATTATCTAGGCTACTATTCATTAATTATTAATTGGAACATAAATTACATGACTTAACAATAACAATTAACAAATAATCAGGATAGTTTTTAGTTATTAATTTATTTAAAATGAAAACATAATCTTTAATAAATTGAGTAATATAATAGAAATGACAGAATTTTATTCTCCTAATTAACCCAAAAAACTATATATATAGTCTCTTAGAGCAGTTTCAAAAGAAAACTACAATTTTTTCGTACAATATTTCGTTGTAATTAACAACTTTTTCAAGTACACTTTTAAAATATACACAGAATAAAATAAACAAACAAAAGAAAAAACACCTGATAATAAACATCTGATAATAAAAATTCTAAATGTAAATACAATTTTTACATGTAAACAAGTTTTGATTAGTTGTTAATTTAACAATAATTATAACATAATATCATATAATTTTGAATTTAGGTAAATTTGTAGCACAATTATTCAATTGGAAAACAATAATTTAGCGAATGTTAAGTCCATATGGTTGTTTCGATTTTAATATAAGTTGGTGTGCCAATTCATTATTCCTTAAATTTAAATCATTTCGAGAGCTGTTTTCACAAGGAGTAATTTTGCTTATAGCTTTGAGTTTGTAACAATCCTCAAAGCTTTTGTTATGGTGAATAGCGTGTAAGGCTACTGGTTTTTGTCGTCTTTGTGATTGATAGAAAAACGGTGACCGGTCATTCTTACCCGCAAAGAATTTGAGGTTTGCCCAATGTAGTCCTTCGGACAAAACCTACAGGTTAGCTGGTAAATTGAATTGTTGGAGGTACAGTCCAATTTACCAGCTATTGGATAAGTTTTTTTAGTGACGCTACTTTGGAATTGATTGGTCTTATCCATAATTTTGCAAAAACCACAACGTGGTTTATTACAAGGTTCACAGCCAAAAGATAAATTTTGATAATTTTTTCCAACATGAAAATTATATATATATATATATATATATATATATATATATATAGTTATATATAATTATATTATATAGTCATAATAGGATATATATATATAATGTTTAAATTAAACAGTTTCTATATTTCGGCTTAAGCCGTCTTCAAGAAATTACAAAAATATAAATAGGGCCATAAGAACAAAATAAACATAAAACATCAACACAGAAAATGAAAATTAAGAATTAATTATGTAGAATGGTAAACATATGATTTAACTTGAATTATTCACTTTGTTGACTAAGTCACCTTAAATTTAATCCACTTGGAAATTTTTATTTAGTGACGAGTTGATGGGCTTGTTCCATGGTTCTAAGACTGTTTGTACTTAAATTTTCTGATATTTTTCTAATCGGTTTCACTGAATATGTTTCTTAAAAATTTAAATTATGTATTAAGCCATGTGCCACTACAGGTTCCTCTGTCAAACATAATAACATATATAACAATATATAATATAATGTTATTAAATTAAAAACAAAATGTGTTTATATTTATAATGTTATTAAATTATTGTATCACATAGATATTCTTCAATAGAGTAATAATTTTCAATGAATTAATTTTCATCTAGTAGGCAATGTATTGTACAATGTTTTTCCCCAGATATTGTGGTGAATGCTCAAACCAACAAAGTTTATAAATTTGAATGTGCAACATATCTCTATTTATTGTATTGTAGTTATGGTTATAGTGATTTGTAAAAAAGAGCTCAAAATTCTGCCTTACAAACAATAAACATCTCAGCAAAAAACTGATGGACAGGTTAACAGACTGAAGCCTTTAAATATTGTTAAGTTCTTAAGTTCTTCTTTTGAAAAATGTCATAATACTGAAATTTTTCTTTTGGATTTTGAAAATGTCTACCACCATACCAGAACTTCCCTAAACTTCAATGCCATATTGCATGACTGAAGCAAAATAGCATGATAAATCATGTTTTGTTTTTAAGTCAACATTTCATAAGATTGACAAGGGGAGGTAAACTTTGAACAAATTCAGTCTATTTTAGATTTGATTTCAAAACTTCAATGTACCGCCACCTTGGCCATATTTTCCACAATAAAATGTTGATATCTTAAAATTAGGTATACTATTAAGTAAGTAGTTTGATCAGGCTCTAACCAATGTTCATTTAAACAAATGATACCAATGTCAGTATTTTCAAGAAAGATTTCGTGGTCTCTTATTTTATAAGATATTTATACAGAAATTTATATAAACTTGTATAATTTGAAGCTGGCAAATTGGGCAAGAAATTTTGTTGAAGTTTAATCTACAATGAATATATCAACTTGAAGCTACGATTTAATTTAAAATCTTATCTACTATAAGGGTTACCAACGAAGGGCTGAAATCATCACAATTTAAAATCGCATTCACATCCAGTGGAATTAAAATAAAGTCTGATAAAAATGTTTTTGGAGCTTATTCCCTCTCCTATGTTTCACTAGATCACATGTTTTGCCAGACCGTTGTTCTTGCAGGCCTATTGTATCTCGATCCTTGTAACTTTATATGTGAAAGAAAGAACCAAAATGCCCTTATACTTATTTACCTAGGATACTGATACTTGATTACAGCAATCGTTCAAATACAAAGGATGTTTTTTAAATTTGGACTATTGTTTTGTGTACACTAGTTCACTCTCACATCACAACGAATGCCTACATCTCTTTCCAACAAACTTTGTGAAATTACTACACAATAATTGCAAGGTACAAACAATTTGAACACATTTTCACCATGTATACGTTCAGGCAATTAATTAGTTATAAACCACGTAGACTACATATGCCTCAGTATTCTCTTTAAATAATTTTTCTGGCAGTAGCAATCATTGTCAAGAGTTATGCGAGGGTATTTTATTTAAATAAAAATATAAAATAACTTATACGTATGTTGTACATTGTTGCTTTCATTAAAAATGTAAAACATAGTTTTTACAAAAGAAATAGTTTAGTAACGCATTTACCAAACTCGTAACATTACAAACGAACACCTATTTATATATATATGTGTGTGTGTGTGTGTGTGTGTGTGTGTGTGTGTGTGTGTGTGTGTGTGTGTGTGTGTGTGTGTGTGTGTGTGTGTGTGTGTGTGCATGTGACATGCGCTAGAGTTAATAGTGCTTAATGAAAGAATTTCCAATACATGACTTCACATTAACTGAAAAATTACACAAATAGATACGTGATAATATTATCTTCATCATGAAATTGTTCAAGGTTACTTACGATGTTATGGTTCATTGTACACAGAACATTAAGTACACAAGCATTACTGTAAAACATGTTCTTTGTTTGTATTTGTAACAATCACGATGTTATTTTATAATTTTCAGTGGTCTAAATTACTCACACTCTCTAAATGCCAGATAAAAAATAAGGACTCAGCAATTTAATTGGCCAATGAGTAAAGCTTAAGTACAGATGATAACATGACCTTATGAATCCAAGGATTACAGTCAGTGTGTTCTATAAAATGAATTCCATTGCCTTGCCTTTATCAAATTGACTGTGGCAGACATATGTTAATATTCCAACTGTCATCATAATAACATCTACTACCTTAATTGACTTAAGTAAAGCTTTTAATTTTATTCCTCATGATCTGCTCTTAAAAAAGCTACATTTTTTGCATAAAAATAGTGAAAAAAGTTTATTTTCGTCATTTTTAAAAAATAGTAGGCAAATGGTCTCACAATATAAAGACGTGTCAGGTTTCCAAAATGTTTTACTAAGAGTACCACAAGACTCAGTATTCAGCCCTTTTCTGTTTCTTGTAGGGATAAATGATTTTTTATTTAATATGCCTTATAGGTCTGTACTATATGAAAATGATATAACTATTTTAAATAATACTAAAAATCTGGAAACTTTATTTTTAGGACAAGAGCAGGCAATGGCAGAAGCTGTTAATTGGTTTAAAACTAACCTTTTTGTAGTGAAGAATAGTAAAACAGAAAATGTAATTTTTACTCTTAATGGAAACTGTGTCCTTGACAGCACAAGCACAAAACCTATTAAGCTATTACATAAGCTTTTAAGGAATATACATGGATAACCAATTAAATGGTGGCGATCATGTAAGTTTCTTATGTAAAAATGTAACTAGGGTTACATACTTTATCAGGAACTGGAGTACAGTATCAGCACTGAAATGTTAATCACAGCATATTATGCCTATCTAAGGTATGGTATAACACTTTGAGGAAATAGCACTAGTGCTAAAACTGCTTTCATTTGGCAAAAGAAAATACTTAGAATTATTGCAAATGTTGGCAATAGTTTCTTGGGTCTATATATATTTTTTTTTAATTTAGAATCATTACTATGTATGTATAGAATTTCATTTTACCTAATTTTGTAAATGTTTAAATAATTAATTAATGGATATTAATGGTGTGATACGAGTAGGACATTTAATAGAATTATAAGAACACATTGCATTGTCATAAATGCTCAAAGACAATAAAGATTTTTTGATTCTTGTCTTAGAGCACATATCTCGTGATGCTGTGAAGTTGTTAATTTCAAAATTTTAGTTTCATTTACAAACATGCAGTTTTAATGGTTTCACAAAAAAATGTTCAAAGTTGAAGAGTCTTCTTAAATTCCATTTTATAATAAAACTGACTGACAAAAAGCATCAAATTAAAACACAGATTGTGTTTTAGTAGTTTTCTAACAATGCAGGTTTACACAAATATGACAATAATTTAATGTCCAACTGAGGTTCAGTTATAAACAATAAGAGTTATATTTAATGAAGTAGTAAGTGAATGAAAAATAAAAAATCTCCTAGGCAAAAGATTATTTATTTAGGAATTAATTTATTTTTATCACCAAAATACATAAGCCCTTGACAAAAATAGTCTTGACCTTTAAGTTCTTTTGTATCTTTGTAGCAAAGCTTGTATGGGAAGCTTAATTCACTCATTTTTTCTAATGAATTACGTCTATATTTTGGGAGGCATGAACTAATTTGCATTTTTCATGAAATTAATAAAGGAATTTTCACTAAGAAAGATAATGATCATATATCTGTTGCTCTAGTTTTGGTGAGGGTAGAAATAAAAAGGAAGTTAAGGGGTTAAAAATACCAAGTGGAAAATTGTGTAGAGGTTATATTTTTCCTTCACACATAAAACACCTACAGTTATGAAATTGATATTTGTATGAACATCAGCAAAATAAAAAGGATTAAAATTTGTCTTTAAGTAATTTTTAGTTAAGGCAACAAAGGATTAGCCACACACAAAAAGAGCTGCTAATACTACATCACAATGTACAGAAAGTTTTAGTCTTCTGGAGACTTGAAAATTCAAAAAGTTATCTAGGAAACTTTTTTGGAAAGCCCATTATATCACCTTGTTGAGCCATGTTTTATTGACCATTCATTAATAAAGTAGATATTTATCTCTGTTTTAAAAGTTGTAGTTTTAACGTTCAAATTGATTCCACACTTTCCACCATAGCTACGTTATGAGTAGATATTTATGCTGGCGTTTGTAGGACTGCTGACATTGTAAATTAGTAGGCATCATAGTACACTTCCAGGGTGCTCAAAAGGTCCGTTCAATGCAAGGCAGCAGGCTGCTCCTTAGAAAAAAGATTATATGAAATGTATGATTCTACCATACACTTTTGTTTAAAACCTTCTGTTTTCTTCATAAAAATAGTTCATGTGGAATCCACTAATATATCAATGATAATTAAAAGCTGACTAGTTAGTGTCTCAAGTTATCAGCTCCAGGGACATGGGTTTGAATCCTGGTTTGGATATGGACTTTTTGCACACACTAACAAATAATTATTAGAGCCAAGTCTGAGTAATGTGATATACAGTTCAAAACATTATTCAGTTGACATTATGACTCTGAGCTTTAGTTTTAATAACAAAAAAAGATTAGTCAATAAATTATCTTGCTAATACAAGTTGTCCGATTTAATATGGCTCAATATTCCTGTTCCTTAAACTTTTAATCATTTAAATATCCAACCTTAATCTATCTAATATACCATTCCTACCTTATCACACATAAACTACAATTCACAATGAATCTCTGCTGCTAAGTGATATTTCACCCTAAGAAAATGCCATACTTGCCAGTACTTTTTACTATGGCACTATTGTTTCAAGGTTATAATTGGACAACATGCGAAAGTACGATGCACAATTACAGGTATACTGAATCACTATACACACCAATGTCAACATGCCAGTGGTATTCTTACTAATTCTTGTGCTATTCCTAACTGTGGTAACTTTCTGGATAACCCTTGTATCTTAAACTAATTCCACTCCTACCTTAATTTGCAAGATAGAAATAATGGTAAAATATAACTTTTGGCTGGAATGTACTAAGTAATCACAGGATCTAAACTATATATTTAATTATCCAACTTAGCAATAGAACTAAAACCACTCTTTTCTTGTAAAAAATGCTGCAATAAACAATGTCTGTTACCAGCATGTCCTCAGTGATCATGGACTCAATTAAGCTAACTATTGTAACTTGACTGTAATACCCTACCTGTAATGAGCATGTGTTGGGTGCAGGTCTCATTACCAGTGACATTGTACTCGCCCTCTGTAATCTTGAAACAGTATAGGAAGGGGGAGGAACCATTGCAACTCACAGAGAGGTTCAGAATGTCCCCATGTTGGAGCCAGAAACTGTTACCACCGCTTACCACCACATTGTTCACTGGGGCTGTACAGAAATTGAAAACAGCATTTAGGAAAATGGCTTCATTTGCGAGGTAACGTTGTATTGGCACACCCACTTCTCCATACAATTTTGTTCAATATCTAAACCAAAAGTATGAGAGAGAAAATAAATTCCATTCTCCCACATCTACTCTAATAATCAAAATCTGTTGGAGATTTGACTGACTGCTTCATGTTTAATTTAAATTTCTGTCCCTTTACACAAACTGGAGGATAGAGGCCAAATAAGATTTTTGAACGTCAGCTCCCATCTTGTAGTCCATCAAATTAAGAAACTAAATATAAAACTGTTACAAAACTTTTCTTATCCCCAGTGCAATTATCACAAGTCACTTTAGTCAGGAATCAGAATAGCTAGTCATAATCAAAATTGGTATTTAAATGAAAATGTTAAATTATGTATTTTGGGTTTCAACCATAAACAACACTTGTGAAAGACTAAATTTATTTCTTTATTTAATATAGATGTTTTTTAATCAATTTCGATAGACTGCTTGCAATTGAGACCTATAAGACGCAACACAGAAGGAGCCTATTCAATAAGAGACCTTGGACCAGCCAAAAAGGCTGTGCGATATTGTCAATATTGTTCCCTGCTGTATTAATGTAAGCCATTTAGTTAGTTGTAAAATACTCAAAATTTGTAACCATTATGCTTGCAAACTGCTACACTTGCCTATCAGTAGCTTAATTAGATATAATTACATTGAAGGTTATTAATTCATTATATAACTTATAAGAAGACAATTACATATTAAAGTTAGCCTAACTGTCACTGGCTCACTCCTCAGCCCATTTTTATGTACACAACTGTTAAAACTGTGTAAAGGGGCTTATTTATTTATTTAATTTTATTTATATTGTTCATTGTTATAGTTACCAATTACAGTTACAGTGATCAAAGTCTTGACTCTGTAATTGACTTGACTGTAATTGTCTTGACTCTGAAAAATGCAATGTAATCTGAAAGAGTATAAATTTAAAAGTTATTAGATACCAGATTGTATATTTTCCTAGATCAAGAGTTGAGTCTCTGTCTAAAAACCCCTTCAGGGATTTTATTTTGTTTTGTAAAGATGGCTGTATCCTTGTACCCCAAAAGTTGATCAATATTTTCTGTAATCTAGGAGAGAATTGTTTTCCTGGAAATGTTCTAGTACAAAAGGAAATATGATTGTCCTAAAGATTAAGTATGAAGCACTTGAAATACAGGAGCATATGATGATAACACTTGTATTATAGGGTGATTTGACTCCATCCCCACAAGTACAACAATTTATTGAACCCAAATAGGTACAACCCCCTCCCCCCAGTTAACATTTGCACTACTAAACCTAACAACCATAAAATACTTATGGACTCTGTAAGCATATATGATATATTATATATATAAGGCACAGAACTCTATGTTCATGAATTAAGTTGCACAAGTTTTATACAATTGAAATAATCCAATTATAATCATTCAGACAGTTTGATCTAATAAAACAATTATAAAGGTATGTAAAAAAATTGACTTAAAACATTTATACATGCTGGATTTTAAAAGCTTTATTATAATAGAAATATTGCTATAGCCAAAAGATATTCTTATATGTTTCCCAAATTCTAATCAAGTATATGATACATTACAGAGTTAGATTACTGTAAGTTGGATTCTGAAATAAATGTTTCTGAATTACCTTTGACATTAACCCGGCTTGAGAAATATCCATACGTCTTTTTCGGATCTGGAGGAACGATTGACGTGTTGAGGCAGACGTACGGCAGTATAGGTATCTCAGAAACATTCGTACCCATCTTCAAATTGGGCTCTACGACAGCAGTGATGTTGTTTGAGGGTGTAGCCACAGTTGTTGTTACCACCTTGGTTGTGGTTGCTACGGTCGTCGTAGTCGTCTGAGGATTTGCCGTCGTGGAAGGGGCTAATGTTGTCGTAGTTGAAGTTGTTGTTGTAGGAGCTTGTGTAGTTGTGGGAGAAGGGATGGGGTCAAATGACGCAACAACCAAGGCCTCAACGGATCTTGTCTTGTCAACAGCATCTGAGTAGTTGTACCTGTACCGTAGTTATATATCAAACTAAAATACAAAAATATTTAATAAATTTAACTGAGTTAGCAATGTTTTAACACAATGTGAACAGGAAAACTTAAACGTGAGGTATAACACTAAACCTAAGAGCTAAGATTTAAAATGAATGCTTATAAAATAATAACTTGTTAAAGGTTAAGATTGGTGTATTATCTGAAAGTTTATTTTATATTTAAGTGTAGATCCTATTATTATTTAGTTTTGTTAATGTTTTAGAATAGGACTTTTTAACTTGTTACAATAGATAATCCTACAATTATAATTTTGATTTGTTTTTATTTCTATATGTATAAATATGTTGACTGAATTAATTTTAGATCCTAATTAACGGAAATTGATATCTACAATTGTACATAATTTTTAACTTTGGTAATAAATGAAGAATTTTATAATACTTGACTTTACATACCGGAAACTAAGGTCTGAAGTGGCTCCATAGTAGATGCAGTCCACAAACCAGAAGGTTTGTATTAAGGTGGCATTCTCCGCCAAGAACTCCTCATCCGGGTCCGAGAATGAGATCCAGTGAGTGACCTCAGCAGCAGAACTCACATCGTTATTTTCCACAGACTTATTGTTCTGCGTCAAGTTCATCCCCCCATTGAGCAATGCTACACAGTAAATAAGAAAATTCATACCAAAATATGAGCCAATCAAACTACAGTACCTATCTCAAGCTGGTACATGATGCAACTAGACTGCAGTTATACTTGTTATTTATTATATGTAACATATTTTAGGGGGTTTTTCCTTGAGTCAAACAAACTTAGATCTAAAGCGCTTAGTTTTGCAGCTGGGTGTCTGTATACAATTTTTACTTCAAAATTATCAATTAACACAAGATTTAAGCTGGAGAGATTTACATTTGCATGGTTAGTTGTTTAATCGAGACTTTGTTGTAACAACATTACATTCTGGATCAATGTAATTACATTAAACAGAACAAACAGGTATGAAGTAATTGAATCCTTGCAAGGTCAGATACTCATCAGTCACCCACCCGAGTAGCTGTCGACATTGCTTGACTTGGTTATCGTTAGATAACTGCCTTACCCGCTTCACTGCGCCATTGGTGTACATGCATTTATATCATATATTTTATATATATATATATATTTGTACATATACATACAGGGTGAAGAGTATGGATCCCCCATGTTAACTTTTTAATTACCGCACCTTGAAAAATCAAAATCAGTATATCTCTGAAGGGTACAAATCTGCTTCTGCCCCCCAAATATCAAATTAACCGACCTAACTTAAAAAGTGTTAATGTACCTCCGTCCAGTTAAACATTGTTTTGAAGATTTTTATGAAAGACAATTAACAGGGAAAAT